>NC_091152.1:15295010-15312510 GCF_040958095.1 Procambarus clarkii
CCCTATATTATAGTAATATAGCCCCATACCGTCTTAATATAGCCCCATGTCATTGTAATGTACCCTATAGTATAGTAATATAAACCTAGACCACAATAATTTAGCCACATGCCATCGTTTTATATAGCCCAGTGCCATTGTAATATAGCCCCCATAGTATAGTAATATAGCCCCCATAGTATAGTAATATAGCCCAATACAATAGTAATATAGTCCTATACCAGAGTAATATAGCCAACTACTATAGTAATATAACACCGGACAACAGTAATATAGCCCCAAACAACAGTAATATAGCCCCCGACAACAATAATATAGCCACAGACAACAGTAATATAGCCACAGACAACAGTCATATAGCCACAGACAACAGTAATATAGCCACAGACAACAGTAATATAGCCCCCGACAACAGTAATATAGCCACAGACAACAGTAATATAGCCCCAGACAACAGTCATATAGCCACAGACAACAGTAATATAGCCCCAGGCAACAGTCATATAGCCCCAGACAACAGTAATATAGCCACAGACAACAGTAATATAGCCCCAGGCAACAGTAATATAGCCCCAGACAACAGTCATATAGCCCCAAACAACAGTAATATAGCCCCAGGCATCAGTCATATAGCCCCAGACAAGTCATATAGCCCCAGACAAGTCATATAGCCCCCAAACAACAGTAATATAGCCCCCCCCCCCACCACAATAATATAGCACCATACTATAAAGAGCCAGCAGGTGACCCCTGAGTCAGAGGGAGAGAGAGGCCCTCAACACAGACTCAACAAGCCCTCGAGCACTCACAGTCTGAGACCATTACCCACAATCCATATTTCATGCCAGCTCAAGCCTTCCAACCCTCCGATGGAGATGTCTTAAAAATGAAAAACCTCTTGGCCAAATGATGGATAGACGTCCGTTTCAAAAACGTATTATAGGCGAGGGCTTTTTATAGGATGCATTTTCTTGAGTGTTTTTTGTTAAGGGAGTTTGTTTTGGGGGAGATAGGAGGGTGGGGGTTGATGGAGGTCCGTTTAGTGATTCTTGACGGTGGGTTTTTGGCCCCTCGGGTTTGTTCTTGACGGCGGGTTTAAGGCCCTCGGGTTTATTCTTGATGGCGGGTTTGTGGCTCTCGGGTTTATTCTCGATGGCGGGTTTGTGGCTCTCGGGTTTATTCTTGATGGTGGGTTTGTGGCTCTCGGGTTTATTCTTGACGGCGGGTTTGTGGCTCTCGGGTTTATTCTCGATGGCGGGTTTGTGGCTCTCGGGTTTATTCTTGATGGCGGGTTTGTGGCTCTCGGGTTTATTCTTGACGGTGGGTTTTTGGCCCCTCGGGTTTATTCTTGACGGCGGGTTTGTGGCTCTCGGGTTTATTCTTGACGGCGAGTTTGTGGCTCTCGGGTTTATTCTTGACGGTGGGTTTGTGGCTCTCGGGTTTATTCTTGACGGCGGGTTTGTGGCTCTCGGGTTTATTCTCGATGGCGGGTTTGTGGCTCTCGGGTTTATTCTTGATGGCGGGTTTGTGGCTCTCGGGTTTATTCTTGACGGTGGGTTTTTGGCCCCTCGGGTTTATTCTTGACGGCGGGTTTGTGGCTCTCGGGTTTATTCTTGACGGCGAGTTTGTGGCTCTCGGGTTTATTCTTGATGGCGGGTTTGTGGCTCTCGGGTTTATTCTTGACGGTGGGTTTGTGGCTCTCGGGTTTATTCTTGATGGCGGGTTTGTGGCTCTCGGGTTTATTCTTGACGGCGAGTTTGTGGCTCTCGGGTTTATTCTTGATGGCGGGTTTGTGGCTCTCGGGTTTGTTCTTGACGGCGGGTTTGTGGCTCTCGGGTTTATTCTTGATGGCGGGTTTGTGGCTCTCGGGTTTATTCTTGACGGCGGGTTTGTGGCTCTCGGGTTTATTCTTGACGGCGGGTTTGTGGCTCTCGGGTTTGTGCTTGACGGCGGGTTTGTGGCTCTCGGGTTTGTTCTTGACGGCGGGTTTGTGCTTGACGGCGGGTTTGTGGCTCTCGGGTTTATTCTTGACGGCGGGTTTGTGGCTCTCGGGTTTGTTCTTGACGGCGGGTTTGTAGCTCTCGGGTTTATTCTTGACGGCGGGTTTGTGGCCCCTCGGGTTTATTCTTGACGGCGGGTTTATGGCCCCTCGGGTTTGTTCTTGACGGCGGGTTTAAGGCCCTCGGGTTTGTTCTTGACGGCGGGTTTAAGGCCCCTCGGGTTTGTTCTTGACGGCGGGTTTGTGGCTCTCGCGTTTATTCTTGACGGCGGGTTTGTGGCCCCTCGGGTTTGTTCTTGACGGCGGGTTTAAGGCCCTCGGGTTTGTTCTTGACGGCGGGTTTAAGGCCCCTCGGGTTTGTTCTTGACGGCGGGTTTGTGGCTCTCGCGTTTATTCTTGACGGCGGGTTTGTGGCCCCTCGGGTTTGTTCTTGACGGCGGGTTTAAGGCCCTCGGGTTTGTTCTTGACGGCGGGTTTAAGGCCCCTCGGGTTTGTTCTTGACGGCGGGTTTAAGGCCCTCGGGTTTGTTCTTGACGGCGGGTTTGTGGCCCTCGGGTTTATCCTTGAGGGCAGGCTTATGGGTCTCTGGTTACTGCCACCTAGTACCGACAGTTTCCTGTCAAGTCCAAGCTCTTAGGCCCTGCGAATAATCGTTTCACTGACTTCAATGTCTATCACTTGTTATCGCTACTGTTAAACAATGAGGACACTATAGAGATGCTAGGCTTCGGTCACTAGCTCACTACTTCGACACTGAGCACGTGCGAGGCCCATGTCACTACTCTGACCGTTCTGAGTTAAGAGTTTCCATCCACGACGTGTCGTCCTGTTACAGGTATCAAGAGCACTACGTTTTGATTATCTCAGGAGACACACAGCTATCACCCTTCCCCCTCATCCACCACCCTTCCCCTCACCCAGCACCCTTCCCCTCACCCAGCACCCTTCCTCTCACCCAGTCACCCAGCACCTTCCCCTCACCCCCATCTGCCATCCTCCACACACCTTGCCATGGACGCCCCAAGGCTTCCATGGCAAGGTGTGGCACTCAGCTCGCGCACCCATTTCTCTTGGCCACCCTTCACCTAATGGAGCCCTCAGTGTGTTTGGTCATAAGTCAAACTGTTTCCTCACAACCCCACCTTTCCCTGCCACTACTTCCCCATTATTTAACTTCTCCCCCTTCTCACTACTAAACTTCCCCATCCCTATACTCTTTGCACTTATACTTTCCACCCTCATTCTCCCCAGCTCTATACTCTCCATCCTCCATAACCCCCACTCTCATACTGTCCACTCTCATACCTCCCCACCTTACTCATTTGCCAATCCCCATCCTTCTCTTCCCTGCACCATTTCTCTCCACGCCCCCCCCCCCCCTGAGAGGGGCGGGGGGGGGGGAGAGAGAGAGAGAGAGAGAGAGAGAGAGAGAGAGAGAGAGAGAGAGAGAGGGAGATAGAGTACTCTGAGAGAACTCTATCAACATCAGAGGACCGAGACTGTTCAACACGCTTCCACTACACATAAGGGGCATAACTGGCCGACCCCTCACAGTGTTCAAGAGAGAACTATCAACATCAGAGGACCGAGACTGTTCAACACGCTTCCACTACACATAAGGGGCATAACTGGCCGACCCCTCACAGTGTTCAAGAGAGAACTATCAACATCAGAGGACCGAGACTGTTCAACACGCTTCCACTACACATAAGGGGCATAACTGGCCGACCCCTCACAGTGTTCAAGAGAGAACTATCAACATCAGAGGACCGAGACTGTTCAACACGCTTCCACTACACATAAGGAACATAACTGGCCGACCCCTCACAGTGTTCAAGAGAGAACTATCAACATCAGAGGCCGGAGACTGTTCAACACGCTTCCACTACACATAAGGGGCATAACTGGCCGACCCCTCACAGTGTTCAAGAGAGAACTATCAACATCAGAGGACCGAGACTGTTCAACACGCTTCCACTACACATAAGGGGCATAACTGGCCGACCCCTCACAGTGTTCAAGAGAGAACTATCAACATCAGAGGCCCGAGACTGTTCAACACGCTTCCACTACACATAAGGGGCATAACTGGCCGACCCCTCACAGTGTTCAGGAGAGAACTGGATAAGCACCTCCAGAGGATACCTGACCAACCAGGATGTGACTTATACGTCAGGCTGCGAGCAGCCGCGTCCAACGGCCTGGTTGATCAGTCCAGCAACCAGGAGGCGTGGTCGACGACCGGGCCGCGGGGACGCTAAGCCCCGGAAGCACCTCTAGGTAACCCCTCACTAAGCAATTTCCATCTCTCTTCTCCCCTACACCTTCTCTCCCCCGTGCTCGTCTCCTTCTCTGTATGACCGTGTCGCCGACCCTTTTTAACGTATCCAGAAGGCGACACGCTTCTTAAGAGAAGTGTGCACGCACTCGCGCGCACGCATGAGCTCCCCCACCACTACATGGACCAAAAAGCTTCCCGATAGTTTTCTCCGTAACATTTATATAACTGCTTGGCTCGTGACGAAATTTGGCTGGGCAATTTATATGATGTCTTTTCCCCTGCCTTCTCATCCTTCTCCAGCTTGATCCGTTCTCTAGCTCGCTTCATTCTCTAGTTCGCTTCGTTCTCTAACTCACTTCATTCTCTAGCTCGCTTCGTTCTCTAGCTCGCTTCATTCTCTAGGTCGCTTCATTCTCTAGCTCGCTTCATTCTCTAGCTCGCTTCGTTCTCTAACTCACTTCATTCTCTAGCTCGCTTCATTCTCTAGCTCGCTTCATTCTCTAGCTCGCTTCATTCTCTAGCTCGCTTCATTCTCTAGCTCGCTTCATTCTCTAGCTCGCTTCATTCTCTAGCTCGCTTCATTCTCTAGCTCGCTTCATTCTCTAGCTCGCTTCATTCTCTAGCTCGCTTCATTCTCTAGCTCGCTTCATTCTCTAGCTCACTTCATTCTCTAGCTCACTTCATTCTCTAGCTCACTTCATTCTCTAGCTTGCTTCGTTCTTCAGACAGGGGTAAGACAAGTTAGGGGAAGACTGATAGAAGACGAAATAGAAGGTAGATAAGACGAGAGAGGGAAAACAAGAGAGGAAAGGTAAGCTAGGAGAAGACAAGACAGGGGGAAGACAAGATAAGAGGTAGACAAGACTTAGACAAGATGAGGGGAAAATAGGAGATATGGAAGACAAGATTGGGAAGACAGGATAGTGGAGACAAGATAGGGTAGAGTAAACTACAGGAAACTGAAGCTGTTTGGCATTCTTACGCATGTCTGGGGACCCCTTTACAGGAGTGGTTCTCTTTCAGTTACTCGAGGTCTACAAAGGTCTACAAAAGTCTCCTTTACCCCCATGTCTTGCGTCCTGCTCTAATCTCTGATCAAGGTTACCCTTAACCATATATTGTGGATGTAATTCGCAGGGAAGGCATCCACCTCCAAAGTTGTCTTCACCTTCTGGGTAAGTTCGGGTCCGCCTTCTAGGAAGCCTTTACCACATTTGCAAGCTTGAGTCCGCCTCCAAAGTAGCCTCTACCTCACTTCTAATCAAGAATTAAGTTAGCCACTGCAAAACTGCATCAACTTGTGCGTCCTCCAGGGCTCGTCCGGGGAACTTAACAAGTTATGTGTGCCCCTCTTCATTTAAGACCACTTAAGTAATTAGGCAGAGAGAAGCGCAGAGCCAGTATGGTTTTTCTGAAGCACTAAACCATTCTCAGATTGCTTCTTTGGCTGCGTTTTGGAGAAAGTTAAATTTAATGTCACAAATCATGTTATTTTTGTTGACTCGAAGTTCTTTAATAGATATTAAGTCTATTAACCTTATTAACCTCATTGTAATAGAAATACAATATCGGATGAATATCAAGTTTGTTGTGTTTGTTGAAGATATAACCAATATTGTATTTCTATTATAATGGGATTAAACGCTTTAAAGGATTTAATAGCTATTTAGGAATTCTGAGTAGAGAAAAATATAATATATTCACCTAGTCAAAAATACAAACTTTTTCAAAACTTGCTATAAAGTTCTGTTTTATAAATGCTATACTATATCTCCCAGTAAACCCAGCACAACAAAATTATATATGACAATATTTGAGAAGCAAACTCCATCCGTAGGTTTACACCAGAGTGTAAAAATAACAATTATAAAGATTCATTGATAATTTTGACAAAACAGTATATTAATATTTTGAGAACGTTCAAGGCATTATCGCTATAGTCGATATTTTCTTACGAGTTTGGCAAATTCAGTGGAGACATATTAGAAATATTAACATATTAGAAATTAAATACTATAGTTATAGAGGCATTTCAGTTTTAAAAAGATGTAAAATATGGCTTGTTGGGGCCGGAATACTGTCATGGGCCACTCCAGTATACTGGCAGCTCCAAATATACTCAAGTATACTGGCAGCTATACTACAGCATACTGCAACCACTCTCCGGTATACTGACTGACAACTGACTTGAAAATCAATTGACACTTTCAACCAGTCCTAATCAACAATGGCCAAATGCTCGTTGATTCAGGCGCCAAAGCCCTTGTTTACGGATGGAAAACGCTGTACAAACGACTCTGTTGATGGCATTTAAACATTTCTCCAACAGTGTTTTGCTGACGACCTTTGTTAGAACCCAACCCGTTCTCTCACTTGCTTACAGTCAATATTGGCTTATTAAATAAGTGCATATGTGACATACTAATTGATTGTGAATATTTTAGTTTACCTTGAAAAGCGTCATAGAAAAGACCGACCTCACCTAACCTTCTTAGTATGTTAAGATAAGCATCTTATTGCTTCATATTTACAATTATTACTTAACCTATCAACGGTATAGGTTAAGTAATAATTGTAATTAGGTTAAGTAATAATTGTAATTAGGTTAAGTAATAATTGTAATTAGGTTAAGTAATAATTGGTGTTAATTACCACAACTCTGTAAATGCTTAACCCACGTACTACCAATACAAATAATTGCCAACAAAACCTAAACGCCTAACCTGACCTATGCCTAAAAATGCACGAGATACTAATATATAATATTATTACTGCATGTCTGAGAAATTTAACATTATTAATGAACAGCACGTTAATATTGACGAGTGTCTTTGGTGTGTGCCGCCGGAAGGACTAAACACAGCCTCAGGACGAGCTGGTATAAAGCGATTTTTTATTCATAAACAGGGGGTTTGGCGGCTGAATTAACGAGCATTTGGCCACTGTTTACGAGGAGGGCTGAGTGTAAACTGTCAACTCACGAGACGCCCAATAAACGCACTGTAAACGACCACACACACATCCCGTCGTCCACGACACATCCCGGCGTCCATCCCAGACATCCCAGATATGGATTTCGTATCGGCGCTCCCTATTCCACAACTGGTGTAAGATGTGTAGTATACGGAATATTGAATGATTCCGTGTTTACATTCCTGTTAGTAAACATTACATTCACAGCTGACATTGTATACTGAGCGTGTGTTCATGAACTTGTGACGAGAGTGTACTCACCTAGCTGTGTATAGCATGTACTGCTACACATGTGTAGCATGTACCACCAGTAGCAGTGGGACTCACCTAGTTGTGCTTGTGGGGGGGGGGGGAGTTGAGCTCTGGCTCTTTAGGCCCGCCTCTCAACTGTCAATCAACTGATTTATTTATTTATTTTTTAGTATTATTCCCCCTCCCCCACCCACACACACACACACACACCTGCAGTAAGCAGCCCTTAGCAGCTGTCTAACTCCCAGGTACCTCTTTACTACTAGGCTCAGGGTGAAACTCTGCTCATTTGTTTCCTCCTCCGCCGGGATCAAACCTGGACCCTTATGACTACGAATGGCCAGCGCTGTTCACTCAGCCATCAGGCCCCACAGTGTGAGCGTAAATGTGCGCGCGCGTGTCTATCATTCACCAAGCCGACGGTTCTCCCGAGAATAAAGTTTACGAGCTGAAAAAGTGAGTTAAGACTGAGGTGTGAGTGTTTGTGTGGGGTCGGGTAGGCGAGGTCGGGTCGTAAACGCTGGCACGCTCAAGCTCGCCGATCGCTTCCTCGCGCCTCTCATAATGAGCTCCAGATCCTGCGACACTTCCTCCTCTGACACCTTGAGGGCCTCACTCGTCTCCCTCCGTCACGCTACTCACTCTCCTCCACTTCCTGCTCGCGTATTCTCCACTCCTTGTCATGTTTCTCATTGACTATTTTATAACATGCTGTTTTTATAATTGTTTTTTTACGTGGATTTTGATTGTTACAGCGGAGGCGGCTAGTTTATTGTGACCGGGAGCCGGTCGGCCGAGCGGACAGCACGCTGGACTTGTGATCCTGTGGTCCTGGGTTCGATCCCAGGCGCCGGCGAGAAACAATGGGCAGGGTTTCTTTCACCCTATGCCCCTGTTACCTAGCAGTAAAATAGGTACCTGGGTGTTAGTCAGCTGTCACGGGCTGCTTCCTGGGGGTGGAGGCCTGGTCGAGGACCGGGCCGCGGGGACACTAAAAAGCCCCGAAATCATCAAGATAACTCAAGATAACTACCCCAAACTCCTGTTAGCGGGAGCCCAAAAAAGGATTACAAAGGGCACAATCCCGCCAAACACACACCGAAATTACGACGTTGGTATAACGTTCGAACAAGTTTTAACACCTAACCAGTTATCACAACCAATATAGCAAGTTGTAACAACGTTCTGATACGTCATTAACACGTTAAGCCAAGATGTAACAACTTTATTACAAGTTGTAACAAGCGGAAAATAGAGACAGTTACGGTTTGTGTTTCCCGGGTTAAACGGTCTTTATCAGACCTCAACGGAGAATATTACATTAACAATTTCATTGCCACACCTAATATTATAATGTGAGGTAGTTAGAGAGCTTGTTCCATTTCAGTAGCTATGTATATACTGTTAATCACCATACATTAATGGTAGGTCTTTTTGCTAATGCATAATTGTCATGAGCTATGGAGATGTTACAGGGTCACAGGAGAGCTGCTGTTTGTTATTGTTAGTCTTCATATTACCTACATCATGCCAGTCAGTGAGACATTACCTACATCATGCCAGTCAGTGAGACATTACCTATATCATGCCAGTCAGTGAGACATTACCTACATCATGCCAGTCAGTGAGACATTACCTACATCATGCCAGTCAGTGGGACATTACCTACATCATGCCAGTCAGTGAGACATTACCTACATCATGCCAGTCAGTGAGACATTACCTACATCATGCCAGTCAGTGAGACATTACCTACATCATGCCAGTCAGTGAGACATTACCTACATCATACCAGTCAGTGGGACATTACCTACATCATGCCAGTCAGTGAGACATTACCTACATCATGCCAGTCAGTGAGACATTACCTACATCATGCCAGTCAGTGAGACATTACCTACATCATGCCAGTCAGTGGGACATTACCTACATCATGCCAGTCAGTGAGACATTACCTACATCATGCCAGTCAGTGAGACATTACCTACATCATGCCAGTCAGTGAGACATTACCTACATCATGCCAGTCAGTGAGACATTACCTACATCATGCCAGTCAGTGAGACATTACCTACATCATGCCAGTCAGTGAGACATTACCTACATCATGCCAGTCAGTGAGACATTACCTACATCATGCCAGTCAGTGAGACATTACCTACATCATGCCAGTCAGTGAGACATTACCTACATCATGCCAGTCAGTGAGACATTACCTACATCATGCCAGTCAGTGAGACATTACCTACATCATGCCAGTCAGTGAGACATTACCTACATCATGCCAGTCAGTGAGACATTACCTACATCATGCCAGTCAGTGAGACATTACCTACATCATGCCAGTCAGTGAGACATTACCTACATCATGCCAGTCAGTGAGACATTACCTACATCATGCCAGTCAGTGAGACATTACCTACATCATGCCAGTCAGTGAGACATTACCTACATCATGCCAGTCAGTGTGACATTACCTATATCATGCCAGTCAGTGTGACATTACCTACATCATGCCAGTCAGTGAGACATTACCTACATCATGCCAGTCAGTGTGACATTACCTATATCATGCCAGTCAGTGAGACATTACCTACATCATGCCAGTCAGTGAGACATTACCTACATCATGCCAGTCAGTGAGACATTACCTATATCATGCCAGTCAGTGAGACATTACCTACATCATGCCAGTCAGTGTGACATTACCTACATCATGCCAGTCAGTGAGACATTACCTACATCATGCCAGTCAGTGAGACATTACCTACATCATGCCAGTCAGTGGGACATTACCTACATCATGCCAGTCAGTGAGACATTACCTACATCATGCCAGTCAGTGGGACATTACCTACATCATGCCAGTCAGTGGGACATTACCTATATCATGCCAGTCAGTGAGACATTACCTACATCATGCCAGTCAGTGTGACATTACCTATATCATGATGTCAGTGGGACATTACCTACATCATGATGTCAGTGGGACATTACCTACATCATGCCAGTCAGTGAGACATTACCTACATCGTGCCAGTCAGTTGGACATTACCTACATCATGCCAGTCAATAAGAAAGACAGCGAGAGAAGGGGAAAAGATCATGACTAAACATGCTAGGTCTGGCTGAGATAGCTTCCCCCTTCCTTGCCATCAACTCGAAAATTGTATTTAATATTTAAAAAGGCGATCGAACCATGTGTACCATTGACCAGACCACACACTAGAAGGTGAAGGGACGACGACGTTTCGGTCCGTCCTGGACCATTTGAATCGACCTGAGAATGGTCCAGGACGGACCAAAATGTCGTCGTCCCTTCACCTTCTAGTGTGTGATCTGGTCAACTTACTTTAGCCACGTTATTGTGACTCATCGCCTGCATGTGTACCACTCTTTCCGTTATCAGAGATCGAAGTTTGGTCCGTAAGTTGTACACACAGAGCGCAGCCTGCTCCGCCACGGTGACTCTCACACCAGAGGGAACAGGATAAGTGATCTCTCTCTTTTTCATCTCTTTTTTTTCATGAGGTTGTTGAAAACCTCATAAGTTTCAACAACCATGAGGATGTTGAAGCGTTCACAAGTGGTAACAAAAAACACAGTCACTGGACTATCCTTTCATCAGCTGCCGGGAACGGTCGTTCCCACGAGGAGAGGTGGAACTGAGACAATGTGAATCAAAACAAGTGGTTGTAGCACAGCCCGTCTCCCTTGCTGCCTTCTGACTCGTAAAACCAATCTATCTAATTTAAAGGTTTCTACACAGGAGCTCTAGGAGAAGAAACGCTTCCGGCTTACTTCATTTACATTCCCTGATTGCCTAGCGTCTCGGGGGAGTCAAGTGTGCCAATGAAGTAAATTTCACTGGCACTTCACACTATAATACTGCGAGACGTCCAAAAAAAATTCTTCTTGCTGGGCTCGACTTCACGTGTAACTCTTCCACTGCAATTTTTCACAGAGAACCTGTTACACTCCTGCCCTGTGTGGGCGGCGGACGTGAGCCGCTCCCATTGTCTCTCTCAACAACACTACCTCTCTCTCTCTCTCTCTCTCTCTCTCTCTCTCTCTCTCTCTCTCTCTCTCTCTCTCTCTCTCTCTCTCTCTCTCTCTCTCTCTCTCTCTCTCTTTCTCTCACTCTCTCACTCTCCCACTCTCTCCCACTCTCTCTCTCGCTTGCTAACTCCTCCCTCCCTCACTCCCCCCTCTTTTGCTTACTAGCCCCCTCCCTCACTCCCCCCTCTTTTGCTTGCTAGCCCCCTCCCTCACTCTCACTAGCTCCCTTCTTCTCTCTCACTCGCTTCCTCCCTTTCTTATTGCTCGCACCCTCCCCCCCCCCCCCTCTCTCTCTCTCTC
This sequence comes from Procambarus clarkii, assembly GCF_040958095.1. NCBI lineage: Eukaryota > Metazoa > Arthropoda > Malacostraca > Decapoda > Cambaridae > Procambarus > Procambarus clarkii. The sequence continues at coordinate 15,306,875 of NC_091152.1, forward strand.
TCTCTCTCTCTCTCTCTCTCTCTCTCTCTCTCTCTCTCTCACTCTCTCACTCTCTCACTCTCTCACTCTCTCACTCTCTCACTCTCTCACTCTCTCTCTCTCTCTCTCTCTCTCTCTCTCTCTCTCTCTCTCTCTCTCTCACTCTCTCCCTGCCTGTATTTACCTATTTATCTGTTTGCTGCAATGTGAACCAATGCATCAGGTGAAGGAAAGTTTGCCCATTTCCTTCTGCCTCGGCCGGGAATCAAATCCGGGCCCTTAGGATTATGACTCCTGAGCGCTGTCCACTCGGTCACGAGGCCCTGTGTGTGTACTCACCTAGTTGTGCTTGCAGGGGTTGAGCTCTGACTCTTTGATCCCGCCTCTCCACTCTTAATCAACTGGTGTATAGATTCATATCTACATATGAAACTCTGTATGGAGTCAGCCTCCACCACATCACTGCCTAATGCATTCCATCTGTTAAGTACTCTGACACTGAAAAAGTTCTTCATAACGTCCCTGTGGCTCATTTGGGTACTCAGTTTCCACCTGTGTCCCCCTGTTCGCGTCCCACCCGTGTTAAACAGTTTATCTTTATCTACCCTGTCAATTCCTCTGATAATTTTGTAGGTAATTATTATGTCTCCCCGAACTCTTCTATCTTCCATCGACGTGAGGTGCAATTCACGCAGCCTTTCTTGGTAACTCATGCCTCTTAGTTCTGGGACTAGCCTAGTGGCATACCTCTGAACCTTTTCCAGCTTCGTCTTGTGCTTGAGAAGGTACGGGCTCCCTGAAGGTGCCACATACTCCAGGACTGGTGTTATGCGGTGTACATACCATGTGTGTGCGTGTGTGTGTGTGTGTGTGTGTGTGTGTGTGTGTGTGTGTGTGTGCGCGCGCGCGCGCGCGCGTGTGCGTGCGAGCGTATATTTTGACTCAGAGGACGAGTAAGGCTGCCAAATAAACTCGGGACAAGCGTGAACTATTATAGTGAGGACTGTCACACGACGACCAAACATGTCGGCTCATCTTCGTCATATTGATCCCAGCTTCCTCGTCGCTCGTCCACGCTCCTCCACCAACACTCCCACCACGTCCTCTCTCGTCCACCTGCTCCAACACTCCCACCACGTCCTCCCTCCTCGTCGACAAAGACGTCTAGAGGGCTTCAGCAGCACCTCACATATACCTTCGGTCGAGGGCCCACAAAGACTTCTTATAATTGCACCGCTTCATCGAAGCTTCTTCCTTTCACGACCGCCGAAGCTAGAGTAAGCTCTGACGGAGACGGAGCTTAACACTAACATGCCACGATTTTTTTTTTTTTTTCACGTCAGGAAGGTGAGCCTGCTCCTTCCCTCCATGCCTTCCTCCCTCCCTTACTCCTTCTCTCCCTTGCTCCCTCCCTATCCTCTTCCTTCTCCCCCTTACTCTCTCCCTCTCTCCTTCCCTCTTATTGGATCAGGAAATTTATTTATGACATCACGATCAAACAAACGGTCAAACGATGCTACCATGTCATCCATCAATGGTTATCTTGAGGTTATCTTGAGATGATTTCGAGGCTTTAGTGTCCCAGCGGCCCGGTCCTCGACCAGGCCTCCACCCCCAGGAAGCAGCCCGCGACAGCTGACTAACACCCAGGTACCTATTTTACTGCTAGATAACAGGGGTATAGAGTGAAAGAAACTCTGCCCATTGTTTCTCGCCGGCGCCTGGGATCTAACCCAGGACCACAGGATCACAAGTCCAGCGTGCTGTCCGCTCGGCCGACCGGCTCCCTTAGATCAAGTTATAGTTACATCACATACGTTGTGTAACTAAGACATTACATAGTCATTACATAGGAAGAGTAGTGTGTGGTGCGGGTGAAGCATAGACCCTCCAGTTCTGCTGTTCTCATATCATCTTCACTCACAATCTTAACCATCTATATCACAACAGTCTTGTGTCTCAGACTAGCAGTAGGGTGGTTAAGGGCATTCATGCTGCGTGTTTTGTTAATATGTGTAAAGAAAATTGCAAGTGTTATACCTCTAGGACTATTGGTGGCGTCATCATCACCTGACTGTGTCAACCATGGAGGGTGGAGGCCTGCTCGAGGACCGGGCCGCGGGGACACTAAAAAGCCCCGAAATCATCTCAGGATAACCTCAAGATAGATCTTGTCAAGGTACATTAATCACCTTCAGTGATTAAGTGCTTAATAACACACTAGTTTCTATAGCAGCTATCTCACCCTGTCAAAGTAGGAGACACGTCAATATATATATGCGAACAAGCTTGCATGGTTCCCAAGCCAATATGCAACTGAAAACTCCACACCAACTCCAAACATATATATATATATATATTATATATATATATATATATATATATATATATATATATATATATATATATATATATATATATATATATATATATATATATAGACGGTACCACCTCTGATTGAATTTGTAGGGACCCTCGACCTCGAAGAAGATGATATGCAGCATCCGGGGGAGCCTTGTGGGGCATACGCATTCACTCACATATTGTCTTCTCCTACTACCCCCTGTATGTTTTCTATATGTGTATATGAGTAAGCTGGTAAGAGCTACATTTCACCTTCGTAAACGTACATTAATGACATTATGTTAAACAAACACCTCGATGTCAATTTACATATGAAGGATGGATTAGCATTTTAGAAGCACTACAATTACCATCTGTTGCTGAGTGTTCAATACCTCACTGAACTATATGTTTAACCTTGTCCATGGAGGACAGAAGAAAATATACATATGATGGTTAGCATTGTAACTGTGTGGCCACGTCTGTGGTAGAACAAGTAAACTACTCTACTTCCTTCACCACCATCGTCCTCAAGCATGTATAGACCCCCTTGTGCCTGCCAGAGTGCCAGTGCCAGGTAACTCCCCAATATTAGGTATAAACTGGCCAGGTAACTCTCTAATATTGGGGTATAAACTGGCCAGGTAACTCTCTAATATTGGGGTATAAACTGGCCAGGTAACTCTCTAATATTGGGGTATAAACTGGCCAGGTAACTCTCTAATATTGGGGTATAAACTGGCCAGGTAACTCCCCAGTATTAGGGTATAAACTGGCCAGGTAACTCCCCAATATCAGGTATAAACTGGCCAGGTAACTCCCCAATATCAGGTATAAACTGGCCGGGTAACTCCCCAGTATTAGGGTATAAACTGGCCAGGTAACTCCCCAGTATTAGGGTATAAACTGGCCAGGTAACACTCTAATACTGGGGTATAAACTGGCCAGGTAACTCCCCAATATCAGGTATAAACTCACCAGGTAACTCCCCAATATCAGGTATAAACTCACCAGGTAACTCCTAAATATCAGGTATAAACTCACCAGGTAACATTACCAAAACATTAAATGTGTCACATATCACACATGAATAATTGCGAAAGATTTAATCTGGCATGAGTCGCACGTTTAATATCTGCGATAACTTATACATGTCAAAAACTGGACGCGAAAATTAGCGGCAGCTTAATTGTAATTCATCACCTGCAAATTTTAGTGACATCTAAAATCTGGCGAGTATGACGTCGAAACATTTTGGAAGATCATATTTGTGACGTCATTCTCTTGAGTGAGCGAACCTAAAACTTTGCTGTGAGAGCTGTTAAGTGCACAGCTGTAAGTGAGAGCTGTTAAGTGTACAGCTGTAAGTGAGAGCTGTAAGTGTACAGCTGTAAGTGAGAGCTGTTAAGTGTACAGCTGTAAGTGAGAGCTGTTAAGTGTACAGCTGTAAGTGAGAGCTGTAAGTGTACAGCTGTAAGTGAGAGCTGTTAAGTGTACAGCTGTAAGTGAGAGCTGTAAGTGTACAGCTGTAAGTGAGAGCTGTTAAGTCTACAGCTGTAAGTGAGAGCTGTTAAGTGTACAGCTGTAAGTGAGAGCTGTTAAGTGTGCAGCTGTAAGTGAGAGCTGTTAAGTGTACAGCTGTAAGTGAGAGCTGTTAAGTGTACAGCTGTAAGTGAGAGCTGTAAGTGTACAGCTGTAAGTGAGAGCTGTTAAGTGTTCAGCTGTAAGTGAGAGCTGTTAAGTCTACAGCTGTAAGTGAGAGCTGTTAAGTGTGCAGCTGTAAGTGAGAGCTGTTAAGTGTACAGCTGTAAGTGAGAGTTGTTATGTGTACAGCTGTAAGTGAGAGCTGTTAAGTGTACAGCTGTAAGTGAGAGCTGTTAAGTGTACAGCTGTAAGTGAGAGCTGTTAAGTGCACAGCTGTAAGTGAGAGCTGTTAAGTGTACAGCTGTAAGTGAGAGCTGTTAAGTGTACAGCTGTAAGTGAGAGCTGTTAAGTGCACAGCTGTGAGAGCTGTTAAGTGTACAGCTGTAAGTGAGAGTTGTTAAGTGTACAGCTGTAAGTGAGAGCTGTTAAGTGTACAGCTGTAAGTGAGAGCTGTTAAGTGTACAGCTGTAAGTGAGAGCTGTTAAGTCTACAGCTGTAAGTGAGAGCTTTAAGTGTACAGCTGTAAGTGAGAGCTGTTAAGTCTACAGCTGTAAGTGAGAGCTGTTAAGTGTGCAGCTGTAAGTGAGAGCTGTTAAGTGTAAGTGGCAGGTGTAGGTGGAAGGTCACTTTTTGTTTACCACTATTAGCCCATACTTCATACTTGTCACTGTGTTCATCATACTTGTCATTGTGTTCATTTACAATGGTGATCATTGTCTTACAACAACACATAAACTATCCACCACACCTGCAATATCCATAACACCTGTACTAACCACCACACCTGTACTATCCACCACACCTGTACTAACCACCACACCTGTACTATCCATAACACCTATACTATCCACAACACCTGTACTATCCACCACACCTGTACTATCCACCACACCTGTACTATCCACCAACACCTGTACTGTCCACAACACCTGTACTATCCACAACACCTGTACTATCCACCAACACCTGAACTATCCACCAACACCTGTACTATCCACAACACCTGTACTATCCACCAACACCTGTACTATCCACAACACGTGTACTATCCACAAACACCTGTACTATCCACCAACACCTGTACTATCCACCAACACCTGTACTATCCACCAACACCTGAACTATCCACCAACACCTGTACTATCCACCAAAACCTGTACTATCCACAACACCTGTACTATCCACAACACGTGTACTATCCACAAACACCTGTACTATCCACCACACCTGTACTATCCACCAACATCTGTACTATCCGCAACACCTGTACTATCCACAACACCTGTACTATCCACCACACCTGTACTATCCACCAACACCTGTACTATCCACAACACGTGTACTATCCACCAACACCTGTACTATCCACAACACCTGTACTATCCACAAACACCTGTACTATCCACCACACCTGTACTATCCACCAACACCTGTACTATCCACAACACCTGTAGTATCCACCAACACCTGTACTATCCACAACACCTGAACTATCCACCAACACGTGTACTATCCACAACACCTGTACTATCCACAACACCTGTACTATCCACAACACCTGTACTATCCACAACACCTTTACTATCCACCAACACCTGTACTATCCACCAACACCTGTACTATCCACCACACCTGTACTATCCACCAACACCTGTACTATCCACCAACAC
>NC_091152.1:15317510-15357510 GCF_040958095.1 Procambarus clarkii
GGGGGTGGAGGCCTGGTCGAGGACCGGGCCGCGGGACACTAAAGCCCCAAAATCATCTCAAGATAACCTCAAGAGACGTCGTCGTTTCTTCATTTTCTAATGTGTGGGTTAATGATCTTATCTGGAGTGTGGAAACACAGGTGAAGGAGTACCTCTCAGGGAGGAAACAAAGGGTTATAGTGAGAAGGGAGATGTCAAAGCGGAGAGAGGTATTAATTGGAATACCACAAATGTTGGGGCCCATCCTTGGCTCCTTCATATCAATATGTACAGATGATGCAAAACCAATAAGAACAATCAGGAGTGAGACTGTGATGCCCAGGAAAGTGGTCTTGAAACATTTAATGTTTTCTGACAAATACTGCTAGAAATTAACGAAATTAGATAATAGAGAGTTATCAGGACAGAAACAGGAGCGAGAAAACATGTATAAGAAAGGAGTTGGGGGGGGGGGAACAAGATACTGGCTTAAGAAAATGAGAAAGACTTGAGAGTAGACATAGCTAAAATCTAATGACAGACGCTCGCATTAGCAGAATATTGTCAGCAGCATAAGCTAAATTAGACAACATCAATGAAGACTTCCCAAATTTAGACAAAAGAGCCTTACGGAATATACAACCTATGTCAGAGCCACTCTTGAATTTGCAGCCTTTCTTGAAGAGCACAAGAGAACTATAAAAGGAACAAAGCCCGTTCTTGAGCTAAGGTGCCGGAACTACAAGGAAAGACTTTATGAATTTAACCTCAAAACATTGGAGTAGGGAAGGAATAGCCATTTTTTTCTAATAGGGACATGTTGCAATAAGTGAAGTTCTAAGAAGAACTGACATAGACAAAGCAGTACTGTACAGAGACGAGGGGAAACTGATGAAAACAAGCACAAATGAGTCACAGTTGTGAGAGAGACTTTCTTCAGTCTTTGAGTCAAGAGTGTTGGGATGACGGGGCCCAGGAGCCGAGCCCGTGCCTGGCTGGGAGCACACATCCAGGAGAGGCCACAAGCCTGGTACCTGGGCCATGTGAGCCCCAGCCACAATACGGGGCTCACACACCTGACTTTTACGTCGCTGGGGAGGACAAACCCCACAAGAGAAATGGATACAACCTGTAAGGTAATAGAGGCCAATTGTGTACAGGTGTGTACCACTGGTGGGAACGGGAGGACAGGTGTGTACCACTGGTGGGAACAACGAGAGGACACAGGTGTGTACCACTGGTGGGAACAACGGGAGGACAGGTGTGTACCACTGGTGGGAACAATGGGAGGACACAGGTGTGTACCACTGGTGGGAACAACGGGAGGACACAGGTGTGTACCACTGGTGGGAACAACGGGAGGACACAGGTGTGTACCACTGGTGGGAACAACGGGAGGACACAGGTGTGTACCACTGGTGGGAACGGGAGGACACAGGTGTATACCACTGGTGGGAACAACGGGAGGACACAGGTGTGTACCACTGGTGGGAACAACGGGAGGACACAGGTGTGTACCACAGGTGTGTACCACTGGTGGGAACAACGGGAGGACACAGGTGTGTACCACTGGTGGGAACAACGGGAGGACACAGGTGTGTACCACTGGTGGGAACAACGGGAGGACACAGGTGTGTACCACTGGTGGGAACAACGGGAGGACACAGGTGTGTACCACTGGTGGGAACAACGGGAGGACACAGGTGTGTACCACTGGTGGGAACAACGGGACGACACAGGTGTGTACCACTGGTGGGAACGGGAGGACACAAACAGGAATCACAGACGGGACAAAGAAATAAGCCCCCCCCCCCCCCGTGTTATAGTCGTAATGGCTTGGCGTTTTCCCCTCACAATCCCCCCCCCCCCCGTCGCTACAGGCATAAATCAAATGAATGAATTAGGAAATTAGGAAGATACTGAAGCGACTAACTTAATTTACGCTTTTTATATAATTATGATGGAGACAAGCGGGCTGCAAATCACGGTATAACACGCCCGGTAACTTTAAGGCCGTGACCCAGGAGCTGGAGCTCACACAGACGTAAATAGGTAGTACGCACGTGTCCAGATTTAACCCGACTACAAGCCTACTATAACAGTTCTTCTTCAAGTAGAGCCCCATCAACCCCCCCATCTTTAAAACGACACTTAAACACACACACACACATGCTTCCAAACAACCAACATCAGCGGCGCTACTCGCGAACTGAACCACCGGAAATAAATAACAAATAAGAGAGAGGAAAAAAAACACAAATGAGCAGACGGTTAAGCATTGTGGAGTCGGGGGTGAGATTTGGCAACACCGCCGTTACATGCACTTGATATATTACACCTACATGCTCCTGGCAGCTGGCCACGTCTCTCTGGCCTTCGTCCTGTTCGCTAAATGCATCGTCCACGCTCCGCCGACGGGTCCAGTCGAGACGAGAGGTGAACAACGGTTGCGACAGATGCAGCCGATCTCCAGAGCAACACAACCAATCGGAATTACGCGCATCGGGGCAAATTTAGGTTTAACCAATGCAAAAAAGTTGTAATACTGGAGGGTTAATGTGATTAACTCCAGCCCAGATAATCCGTCTACGGGCTTTACAACACCAGCGACCGAACACACCGCCACACCGATCGAAGTCGGAGCCACACGCACACGTACGCACACACGCACACACACAGGGGCGCCTGGTGGCTGAGTGGACAGCACTCAGGGCTCGTAATCCTGGGGACCAGGGTCCGATCCCTGGCGATGGCGGAGACAAATGGGCCGAGTTTCTTTTACCCTGATGCCCCTGTTATCTATCACTAAATAGGTACCTGGGAGTTAGACAGCTGTTACGGGCTGCTTCCTGGGTGTGTGTGTGTATATGTGGAAAAAAAATTGATTGTTGATTGACAGTTGAGAGGCGGACCGAAAGAGCAGAGCTCAAACCCCGCAAGCACAACTAGGTGAATACACACACACACACACACACACACACACACACACACACACACACACACACACACACACACACACACACACATGGGGGGCCTCGTAGCCTGGTGGATAGCGCGCAGGACTCGTAATTCTGTGGCGCGGGTTCGACTCCCGCACGAGGCAGAAACAAATGGGCAAAAGTTTCTTTCACCCTAAGTGCCCCTGTTACCTAGCAGTAAATAGGTACCTGGGAGTTAGTCAGCTGTCACGGGCTGCTTCCTGGTGTGTGTGTGTGTGTGTGGTGTGTGGAAAAAAAAAAGTAGTTAGTAAACAGTTGATTGACAGTTGACAGGCGGGCCGAAAGAGCCGCTCAACCCCCGCAAAACACAACTAGTAAACACACACACACACACGCACACGCGCACACACGCACACACGCACACACACACACACACACACGCGCACACACACGCACGCACACACACACACACACACACACACACACACACACACACACACACACACACACACACACACACACACACACACACGGATCGGGAGAAAAAGTGAGTGGGGGAGTGAATGGGGCAGACAGGGAGAAGGGTGTGAGAGATGTGAGGGAGAGCAGGTAAGGAGGGAGATGACTGAGGGACAACACCATTAGTATGAAGACTTCCGGACCTATTTTGGTTCATAACCTTCTCTTTTCCCCTCTCCCTCTCCCTCTTGGTCATCCCTCTTGACCATTTATGTCCAGTGCTGTTTTGTGTTTGTGTATTGACTATTTATACTTGCAGGAGCGAGGTAGCTCATGGATCCCGTCTATATACGGAATTGTCTGCGAGACCTTCCTCATCTCGTTCGCTCCACTTACTTACGACACTCTGAGACTGGACAATTCTTTCTGGCATCCCTGTTGCTCATCTGCGTTTCTAGTTTCCAATTATGTTCTTTCGTTCTACTGTTTCTTAAACTTTGCTTCTATATCTACTTTGTCTATCTCTTTTAGTATCTTGTACGTTGTTATCATGTCTGCCTGTTCCTTCTGTTTTCCAATGTAGTGAGATCCAGTTCGTTCAGCCTTTCTCCATAGCTCACGCCCATTAGCTCAGGAACGAGCCTTGTTCCATATTAAGGACATTTTCTAATTCTGTTTTGTGTTCCTTTATGTAGGGGTTCCATGCTGGGACAGCACACGCAATAATGGGTCTCACAAAGGATGCATACAGCGATTGTAAGTTGTCCAAGATGCTGAAAGATAACCGGACGTTTCTCAGTATGGCATATGCTGCCCTCACACACACAGATCACACTAACGTGATGCATCAAATGAACAAATCCACAAGGGCCGTGACGAGGATTCGAACCTGCGTCCGGGAGCATCCCAGACACTGCTGCCCTCGTTATCCTGGTGATGTGTGCCACTGGTGCTGGATCTCCAATTATGTCCACTCCTGGGTCTTTAACTTTTTTAGAATTTGGAAGTTGTTTCCCTTCATCCTGTACTGTATTTGAGGTCTTCTGTTGCAACTCCTATTCTAATAACCTTGCAATTATCCCGGTTAAAGTCTTGTAACCATTTCTCAGTGGTTTTGTACTTACCTAGTTGTGATTGCGGGGGATGAGCTCTGGCACTTTGATTCTCTCAACTGTCAATCAACTGGTGTACAGGTTCCTCAGCCTACTGGGCTCTATCATATCTACACTTGAACTGTGTGTGTGTGTGTGTGTGTGTGTGGTGTGTGTGTGTGTGTGTGTGTGTGTGTGTGTGTGTGTGTGTGTGTGTGTGTGTGTGTGTGTGTGTGTGTGTGTGTGCGCGCGCGCGCGCACGCGAGCTTGTGCTTACATGCGTGCACACACAAAGAAATCACTGAGAAATAGTTCCTAGATGTTAACCCTGACAATTGCAAGGTTATTAGAATAGCAATTGCAGCAAGAGAACCTCAAATACATTATAGGATGAAGGGAAGTTGCCTTCCCTTCATCCTGTACAGTATTTGAGAATTTGAGTACAGTAGTACTAACCCTCCGTCTGGGGTAGTATTACTGTCTTCATCTCCCAGCACCATCAACACATATTAAAGCAACGCTGCAAGTATGGTGTACATCAATGAGTGAATATTATGTGTAACTCTGCTTGGAAAGTTAGCAACGTTCACGGCAAGGAATGAAACCAAAGGATTGAAGCTTCTTGAGTAAAATTGTTTTCTATATTCTGTTCAAAGTCTTGGAGAGTATTCAGAGTTATGGCCAAGCTTCCACATGATGACGAGGGGAGGAAGGTGAGGGACGAGGGGAGGAGAGTGAGGGACGAGGGGAGGAGAGTGAAAGACGAGGGGAGGAGAGTGAGGTATGAGGGGAGGAGAGTGAGGGACGAGGGGAGGAGAGTGAAAGACGAGGGGAGGAGAGTGAGGTATGAGGGGAGGAGAGTGAGGGACGAGGGGAGGAGAGTGAAAGACGAGGGGAGGAGAGTGAGGTATGAGGGGAGGAGAGTGAGGGAAGAGGGGAGGAGAGTGAAAGACGAGGGGAGGAGAGTGAAAGACGAGGGGAGGAGAGTGAAAGACGAGGGGAGGAGAGTGAGGGACGAGGGGAGGAGAGTGAAAGACGAGGGGAGGAGAGTGAGGTATGAGAGATCCCGTACACTTCCCGGTCACCTTACTGGAGAGCGGAGTTATTAACGCGGAGCATGTGATTACACCACTTAATTTTATTGGGACAACTTGAGCAATAATATCTCTCCAAGAGACAGTTACCAAGAGGGAGACAGTTACCAAGAGGGAGACAGTTACCAAGAGGGAGACAGTTACCAAGAGGGGGACAGTTACCAAGAGGGGGACAGTTACCAAGAGGGAGACAGTTACCAAGAGGGGGACAGTTACCAAGAGGGGGACAGTTACCAAGAGGGGGACAGTTACCAAGAGGGAGACAGTTACCAAGAGGGAGACAGTTACCAAGAGGGAGACAGTTACCAAGAGGGGGACAGTTACCAAGAGGGGGACAGTTACCAAGAGGGAGACAGTTACCAAGAGGGAGACAGTTACCAAGAGGGGGACAGTTACCAAGAGGGAGACAGTTACCAAGAGGGGGACAGTTACCAAGAGGGAGACAGTTACCAAGAGGGAGACAGTTACCAAGAGGGAGACAGTTACCAAGAGGGAGACAGTTACCAAGAGGGAGACAGTTACCAAGAGGGAGACAGTTACCAAGAGGGAGACAGTTACCAAGAGGGAGACAGTTACCAAGAGGGAGACAGTTACCAAGAGGGGGACAGTTACCAAGAGGGAGACAGTTACCAAGAGGGAGACAGTTACCAAGAGGGAGACAGTTACCAAGAGGGAGACAGTTACCAAGAGGGGGACAGTTACCAAGAGGGGGACAGTTACCAAGAGGGGGACAGTTACCAAGAGGGAGACAGTTACCAAGAGGGAGACAGTTACCAAGAGGGGGACAGTTACCAAGAGGGGGACAGTTACCAAGAGGGGGACAGTTACCAAGAGGGAGACAGTTACCAAGAGGGGGACAGTTACCAAGAGGGAGACAGTTACCAAGAGGGGGACAGTTACCAAGAGGGAGACAGTTACCAAGAGGGCGACAGTTACCAAGAGGGGGACAGTTACCAAGAGGGGGACAGTTACCAAGAGGGGGACAGTTACCAAGAGGGGGACAGTTACCAAGAGGGGGACAGTTACCAAGAGGGGGACAGTTACCAAGAGGGAGACAGTTACCAAGAGGGGGGGACAGTTACCAAGAGGGGGGATTATTTACAAGAGGAGAGAAAGCCCACAAAAAGGAGATACCTTCCAACATAAGGGGACAGTATTAAAAATTAGGGGGAAATTTTCGAAGAGTTTCCAAGAGGGGGAGGGGTCAGTCTCTTAAGAGAACGTGACAGGTTCCAAGAGGAGGGGATAGTTTCCAAGAAGATAGGACAGTGTGTAAGGGAAGCAGTCATTAAGAAGAGAGGACACTCCAGGAGGAGTGTACAGTTTCCAACAGGAGGAAGAATTCTCCAAGAGGAGCGGGCAGTCCCCATGACTATGGGACACTTTCCAAGAGGCGGGAGACCGTGTCCAAGAGGAGGGGATTACTTCCAAAGGAAGGGGAAGGGGTAAAAACCGGTGAGGACTGCAGGAGGAGAGGGCAAACAAAAACGTAGATGGAAAAGAGAGAAACGAGAGCAAGAGGCATCTTCACCATAAGAGGATGGTAACTACGGGAGTTGGAGAGAGAAAGGAACTTGGGAGTGGATGTAATTCCATCACTTAACTCCAGAGGCACACATAAGCAGGGTATTGGGGACGCTGGTAAACATTACATCGTCGTTTAGAAACCTGAAACTGGGCTCCTTCAAGCCAGACTTCACCTTGTGAAGCATAAAACGAAAACTAAAAAGGTACAAAGATTTATACAAAATTTGTGCCAGAGCCAAGAAGGCTAAGCTAAGAAGATAGGTTGAAGGAACCAGACTTCACAACACCTAGAAGGAATAAAAATAAGCGATATGATCGCCAAAAAACGATATTGACAAGGTAGACGAGGACAGCCTCTTCAAAGAGTAGAAGTTGGACGAGAGGATATAATGAGAAGTTGTAAATGCAAGTGAGTTCAAGATATGTAAGGAAATACTGTTGACCAGACCACACACTAGAAGGTGAAGGGACGACGACGTTTCGGACCGTCCTGGACCATTCTCAAGTCGATTGAGAATCGACTCAATGTAGTGATGTAGTGATGGTCCTGGACCATTCACAATCGACTTGAGAATGGTCCAGGACGGACCGAAACGTCGTCGTCCCTTCACCTTCTAGTGTGTGGTCTGGTCAACTTACTTTAGCCACGTTATTGTGACTCCTCGCCTGCAAAGAAATACTAGTACCATGGACGGGAGGCCAACACATGGAATAAACTGAAATACGTTGTGGAAGACACCTCCACCCACGGTTTTAACGCCAGATTTGACGAGGAATTCCAACGCCAAAATAGCTTAGCAATAATACAACATGTACAACAAGGGTAGTAGGTAGGGGAAAGGTGAGCTAGACCTGACTTCTACGTTGACAATGATAGGTAAGTACACCAACACCACAACGCCACCACACGACCACTACACTATCACCACACCATCACTACTACACTACCATCACATCACACCATCACTACGATACCATCACTACTACACCATCACACCATCACGAGAGTGAAACAGGAGAGCTGGGAAACTTAGCTCATTTCCTATGTATTTCCGCCTCTCATGTACCCCTTCTCTCTCACTCTCTCTCCCCTTCCCCATTTCCCCTCTCTCTCTCTCAATATATATATATATATATATATATATATATATATATATATATATATATATATATATATATATATATATATATATATATATATATAACTGAAAACTCACACCCCAGAAGTGACTCGAACCCATACTCCCACAACTGGTATGTACAGTATGGGTTCGAGTCACTTCTGGGGTGTGAGTTTTCAGTTGTATATAGTCCTGGGGACCATTCAGGCTTGTTTGCATATATATATATATATGAGAAAAGAGAGAGAGAGAGAGAGAGAGAGAGAGAGAGAGAGAGAGAGAGAGAGAGAGAGAGAGAGAGAGAGAGAGAGAGAGAGAGAGAGAGAGAAAGCAATACCTAGCAAGTATAAAGGGATTGTAAACAGCTTGTGTTTACATTGGATGATGCTTATGTATAGTACAGTACAGCTGAGGGTGGCAGGGCTGCCATCTTGAAGGAGATACAGGAAACTAATACGTACAGGGGCCTAGAACATTGTTACAGGTTCGTGGCAATAGGCACAGAGACCCTGGGCGCCTGGGGTAAATGTGCATGTACGTTCCTGAAGAAGGTGGGTGAGGAACTCAGTAAGTACACCAACGATCCAAAAGAGGCCAGTTTCCTGACCCAGCGTCTCAGTGTCGCTATCAAGAAATGAAATTGAGAGTTGAGAGGAGGGGCCCAAAGAGCCAGAGCTCAACTCCCGCAAGCACAATTACGTGAGTACACACACGCACGCACACACGCACACACACACACACACACAGACACACACAGACACACACAGACACACACACACACACACACACACACACACACACACACACACACACACACAGGGGACACAGGTGGAAACTTAGTATCCAGATGAGCCAGAGACGTTAGAAAGAATTTTTTCAGTGTCAGAGTAGTTAATAAATGGAATGCACTAGGAAGTGATGTGGTGGAGCCTGACTCCATACACAGTTTCAAATGTAGATATGATAGAGCCCAATAGGCTCAGGAATCTGTACACCAGTTGATTGACAGCTGAGAGGCGGGACCAAAGAGCCAAAGCTCAACCCCCGCAAGCACAATTAGGGGAGTACAATTAGGTGAGTACACACACGCACACACACACACACACACATAGACACACACACACACACACAGACACACACACACACACACACACACACACACACACACACACACACACACACACACACACACACACACACACACACACACACACACACACACACACAGACACACACACACACACACACACACACAGACACACACACAGACACACACACACACACACACAGACACACACACACACGGAGAGAGGAGGGCGGCCACATCCCGCCCTCAGCATAAGGGTGTAGACATTCTGCGTATACCACCATTGAGACATTTTTCCAGACAAGCGGGTGACCTTGAGACAGCTTAAAGAGCATGACTCGATCGTTGTAGTGGAGGTGGCTAATGGAGGGTTAAGTGGTGGTGGGGTTGTAGCGACCGGAATGTCGGTGATATTGGTGGTGGTGGCGGGGAAAATGCTGGCTGTGATAGTAGTGTTGGTATTTACCTATTAATACTTGCCCATCAGTATCTAGGAAGGAGTGCGTTTAATCTCTTTATGTCCGCCAATTAGCCTTATTATACCTGTTGTGTTACAATTTGACTATTCTGACGTTCGAATTCTTTGTCTAATATGGCTTTAAATTTGTGGGTGGAGGTGGCTTCTACAACAGCTTTTCCTTCAGTCCACTGATAACCACCTTCACAGGGTAAGAGTATTTCCTTACCTTCCTTCGACTCGTCTGCGTTTCCAGCTTCCACCTGTGCCCTCTTGCTCTACTTTCTTTCCATTCGAAGTAAATATCCTTGTTCATCTTGTTTATTCCCCTCAAAATCTTGTATGTTGTGATCGATCACCGCTCTGTTCCTCCTATCCACTGGGGTTCTCAGATTTAGTTCCATTAGCCTGGCCTAATAGCTTAACCCTCTTAGCTCAGGCACCAATCTTGTTGCAAACCTCTGCGTTTTGTTTATGCTTCACAAGGTATAGATTTCAGGTCGGTGTTGTATATTCCAGTATTGGTCTAACATATGTTGTATAGAGTATCTAGAAGGTGACCTGATTTAGGGAACTAAACAATATTCTAATGATTACCAGCGTCCCACATGCTGCTGATGTTATCCTGTTTATGTGTGTCTCTGGTGTTAGTATTGGACTCATATCCGCTTCTAAATCTCTCTTTTCGATTCCTGTAGTTGCCTTCCTCTTATCGTGTAGAGGCCTCTTGGTCTTCTTTCTCCCTTCCATCTTTATTACCTTACACTTGTTAGGATTGAATTTCAGCAACCATTTGTTTGCCCTATACTGGAGTTTATCAAGGTCCTGTAACTTCATGCAGTCCTCCCATGGTGGTGGTAGTCAAATTCATCAGCAGGTAGACGCAACAAGCCATCAGCAGGTAGAACACGACGCCTTAGCCATCAGCAGGTAGAACACGACGCCTTAGCCATCAGCAGGTAGAACACGACGCAACAAGCCATCAGCAGGTAGAACACGACGCCTTAGCCATCAGCAGGTAGAACACGACGCAACAAGCCATCAGCAGGTAGAACACGACGCAACAAGCCATCAGCAGGTAAAACACGACGCAACAAGCCATCAGCAGGTAGAACACGACGCAACAAGCCATCAGCAGGTAGAACACGACGCAACAAGCCATCAGCAGGTAGAACACGACGCAACAAGCCATCAGCAGGTAGAACACGACGCAACAAGCCATCAGCAGGTAGAACACGACGCCTCAAGCCATCAGCAGGTAGAACACGACGCAACAAGCCATCAGCAGGTAGAACACGACGCCTTAGCCATCAGCAGGTAGAACACGACGCAACAAGCCATCAGCAGGTAGAACACGACGCAACAAGCCATCAGCAGGTAGAACACGACGCCTTAGCCATCAGCAGGTAGAACACGACGCCTTAGCCATCAGCAGGTAGAACACGACGCCTTAGCCATCAGCAGGTAGAACACGACGCCTTAGCCATCAGCAGGTAGAACACGACGCAACAAGCCATCAGCAGGTAAAACACGACGCAACAAGCCATCAGCAGGTAAAACACGACGCAACAAGCCATCAGCAGGTAGAACACGACGCAACAAGCCATCAGCAGGTAGAACACGACGCCTTAAGCCATCAGCAGGTAGAACACGACACAACAAGCCATCAGCAGGTAGAACAATACGCAACAAGCCATCAGCAGGTAGAAAACGACGCAACAAGCCATCAGCAGGTAGAACACGACACAACAAGCCATCAGCAGGTAGAACAATACGCAACAAGCCATCAGCAGGTAGAACAATACGCAACAAGCCATCAGCAGGTAGAAAACGACGCAACAAGCCATCAGCAGGTAGAACACGACACAACAAGCCATCAGCAGGTAGAACAATACGCAACAAGCCATCAGCAGGTAGAAAACGACGCAACAAGCCATCAGCAGGTAGAACACGACACAACAAGCCATCAGCAGGTAGAACAATACGCAACAAGCCATCAGCAGGTAGAAAACGACGCAACAAGCCATCAGCAGGTAGAACACGACACAACAAGCCATCAGCAGGTAGAACAATACGCAACAAGCCATCAGCAGGTAGAACACGACGCAACAAGCCATCAGCAGGTAGAACACGACGCAACAAGCCATCAGCAGGTAGAACACGACGCCTTAAGCCATCAGCAGGTAGAACACGACGCAACAAGCCATCAGCAGGTAGAACACGACGCCTTAAGCCATCAGCAGGTAGAACACGACGCAACAAGCCATCAGCAGGTAGAACACGACGCCTTAAGCCATCAGCAGGTAGAACACGACGCAACAAGCCATCAGCAGGTAGAACACGACACCTTAGCCATCAGCAGGTAGAACAAGATGCAACAAACTATCAACAGAAAGCTCACAATTTAAAATTTATGAAAAAAGTGTGTAGAGAAAATGTGGAGGAATACAACAACTTCTCAAATCGTGGACGATGGCCTGAGAGGGATCCAAGAGGAGGAAGTGTCAGTCAAACTGTTTGTGAACTTCAAAAAAATTGATGATATAATAAATATATGAGACGGACCACCACGTCGAGTCATATACAACATACAGGTGTATAGGTATTCCTTAATAATAATACTATTATACAGGAGGAGTAATGAAGGCATCTGTATGAATGTATGTATACTTTTACATTTTTGTGTATTTTTGTTGCTGAAAACTGTGGTTGTGGTTTGTGAGGAAAGGAGAGAAGAGTGTCATTGGCCAGAGACGAGCTCAGAGTAAATGTAACGTGAAGAGTGAGGACCATAGAGTTCTCACTCTTCATGTCTCACACTCTACATACTCTTGGATACCTCCACACATACATATAACCCTTCATAATGAGACAGACATTGCAGCCAAATTAGCGTGTAACAAGTTTGAAGTTGAATTAGATCTAGGTATCCCCATCTCTGCTGTCAAAACTGTATTTTTCCAAACACTCAGATCTGATAGGAAAAAACTTACTGACTCCCAACGACCTGAAAGTATTAGTATAAAAAGCTATGATTTGTTCAGATCTGAAACCTATATCTATGGGCAGCACAAAACGTCCACTAGACTGTGCGACACAGTGGTTGCCAGGATCAGGTTGGGTTACCGTTACCTGTAGCAGGTGGCTGCAGATGACGGATCTCCCAATCCTGAGCACTCCAGGTACAAACTCCGTGAGCAGGAACTGCGGCACGATCTCCCACACTACATCACCGAATACCCAGTTATTAGACCTTTCAGACCAGTTCGCATGAGGTACCTGGAGCTTTGCAATTACTTTATTCACTCTCGTGTTCTTGAAGATATCCTCACAGTGTACAAAAAAAAATTGCCAGTGCGTGCTACTGAACATATGGCTCTGTATGACTAACCATCCTGCGAGATGGGGACTTTTAGTACCACTGCTGCCTTATTCACTCTTGTGTTGATGATATCCTCATAATGCACCCAGAGACACTGTACTCCCCTTCATATAGTCTAGGGTAGCTGCACAAATGCAGATGTACCTGATGTACAAAAAAAGTTACATACTCTCTACGTCGTTTCTACCAGGTCAGGTGTTCCAGGCTCCTAGTGCTTAAGTACCATATATATATATATATATATATATATATATATATATATATATATATATATTATATATATATATATTATTAAATATGACCGAAAAAGTAAGATTAATAATTCTAACACGAATTTTCTCAATCTTTCGTACATTACGCTTCACTGTTGGAGGTAAATCAAAAATCACTTCTCCAAAATTCATTTTTATTTCTAGTCTGACGCGACACGGGCGCGTTTCGTAAAACTTATTACATTTTCAAAGACTTCACAAATACACAACTGATTAGAACGTATCTCTGATTTTATATCTACATTTGAGTGAGGTGGGAGGGGTGATGTGGCATTAACACAAGACAGAACAAGAGGGGATATTAATAGGGTATTAAAAGTATCAACACAAGACAGAACAGAAACAATGGGTATTGAATAGAAGTGTTTGTAGAAAGCCTATTGGTCCATATTTCTTGATGCTTCTATATTGGAGCGGAGTCTTGAGGTGGGTAGAATATAGTTGTGCAATAATTGGCTGTTGATTGCTGGTGTTGACTTCTTGATGTGTAGTGCCTCGCAAACGTCAAGCCGCCTGCTATCGCTGTATCTATCGATGATTTCTGTGTTGTTTACTAGGATTTCTCTGGCGATGGTTTGGTTATGGGAAGAGATTATATGTTCCTTAATGGAGCCCTGTTGCTTATGCATCGTTAAACGCCTAGAAAGAGATGTTGTTGTCTTGCCTATATACTGGGTTTTTTGGAGCTTACAGTCCCCAAGTGGGCATTTGAAGGCATAGACGACATTAGTCTCTTTTAAAGCGTTCTGTTTTGTGTCTGGAGAGTTTCTCATGAGTAGGCTGGCCGTTTTTCTGGTTTTATAGTAAATCGTCAGTTGTATCCTCTGATTTTTGTCTGTAGGGATAACGTTTCTATTAACAATATCTTTCAGGACCCTTTCCTCCGTTTTATGAGCTGTGGAAAAGAAGTTCCTGTAAAATAGTCTAATAGGGGGTATTAGACTATTATCCTCTGACAAAAATCAGAGGATACAACTGACGATTTACTATAAAACCAGAAAAACGGCCAGCCTACTCATGAGAAACTCTCCAGACACAAAACAGAACGCTTTAAAAGAGACTAATGTCGTCTATGCCTTCAAATGCCCACTTGGGGACTGTAAGCTCCAAAAAACCCAGTATATAGGCAAGACAACAACATCTCTTTCTAGGCGTTTAACGATGCATAAGCAACAGGGCTCCATTAAGGAACATATAATCTCTTCCCATAACCAAACCATCGCCAGAGAAATCCTAGTAAACAACACAGAAATCATCGATAGATACAGCGATAGCAGGCGGCTTGACGTTTGCGAGGCACTACACATCAAGAAGTCAACACCAGCAATCAACAGCCAATTATTGCACAACTATATTCTACCCACCTCAAGACTCCGCTCCAATATAGAAGCATCAAGAAATATGGACCAATAGGCTTTCTACAAACACTTCTATTCAATACCCATTGTTTCTGTTCTGTCTTGTGTTGATACTTTTAATACCCTATTAATATCCCCTCTTGTTCTGTCTTGTGTTAATGCCACATCACCCCTCCCACCTCACTCAAATGTAGATATAAAATCAGAGATACGTTCTAATCAGTTGTGTATTTGTGAAGTCTTTGAAAATGTAATAAGTTTTACGAAACGCGCCCGTGTCGCGTCAGACTAGAAATAAAAATGAATTTTGGAGAAGTGATTTTTGATTTACCTCCAACAGTGAAGCGTAATGTACGAAAGATTGAGAAAATTCGTGTTAGAATTATTAATCTTACTTTTTCGGTCATATTTAATAATATATGTCTACAGGAAAGACTGCTACCAAAATATACTAATATATATATATATATATATATATATATATATATATCTTCAAATACATATTTAGTCAATCAAATAGAATTCAGACCCTGTTTAGTACAATATTACGTGTGCAGAAATTGTGTACATTTCCCCTTTTAATATAATAGTTGAAGGTAGGACGGAGTTTGTGCAAATTATCAATTTATTAAGTTATACATTAAATGACGCTAGACACTTACAATTCTACCCCCCTCTCCTAACTAACTAGAGGACCCAAAACAGAAAACGGGGCAGAATGTCAATTTCGCGAGCCGCTACGATTGTCTAGTATGACGATGTTTGGCCATAGGTAATGTACAGGTCAAAATGCGACGCTGTGTTAAGAGGACGGGTTGCTCCCCGACAACACGGAGGCCAGCCTGGCTGTATATGTGACATGGCGCCTTAATATCTACAGAAGTCACCAATGAACATCACTTCACCCCAGACTGTTGTTTTTCCCACCTGTTGTTTCAACTTGGTGAGGTAATGCTATGGAAACAAGATGGGAACTGAACTACTTCAGGATTCGCTCCACGAGACGAGTTTAACAAGTATTGTAGCACTTCTTGGAGAGGTAGAAGCAAAGTAAAGGAAGTAGAGTTAATTTACCTGAACAATTTGAGAAGTTCCGGTTTCCTTATTCAGGTTAATAAATGTTGTTATAATTCAGTTTGTTTACGTTAATCCGGAAATTGATGTTATTTCAATTTGACAAATAGTTCCAATATCTTCCCCAAGTTCTTTATTAACTAATAAAGGACTCTACTTCCTTATTCTTCCTTCTTTCTGTCCTTGACCTAATAGTCACTAGCACGCGATAATATGGCTGGTGGAAGCGGAGGAGAGCAAGAAGAGAGAGAGAGAGAGAGAGAGAGAGAGAGAGAGAGAGAGAGAGAGAGAGAGAGAGAGAGAGAGAGAGAGAGAGAGAGAGAGAGAGAGAGAGAGAGAGAGAGTCGTAATATTAACAATGAAGACAAAACAATGAACTACAATGTGTGTGAAAGCAGGAGGGAGCGAGGGAGGGAGAGCAGGTCAAAAATAGGACGTCTGGTTGGCACGTGGACCCGTCTGGAGTGCACACACTGCTCCCTCCCTCCCTTCCTCCCTCTTCTTCCCTCCCTTCCTCCCTCTTCTTCCCTCCCTCCCTCACTCTCTCTCTCACCTTCCCTCCCTCCCTCACTCTCTCTCTCTCTCTTTCACCTTCCCTCCCTCCCTCACTCTTTCTCTCACCTTCCCTCCCTCACATTTCCTCCCTCCCTCTCTCTCTCTCTCTCTCTCTCTCTCTCTCACACACACAGGTACTAAGTCTTTGGGCAAGATACATCACGGGTTTCTAATTTTGCTTATCTTTTGTTTTCTAAGATCTTTAATTACCCAAATTTTCTTTTCTACCCTTTTTCTTTCCTTTTCTTTCTCGTTTTCTTTCCTCTTCCAATACGCCTCAACTTGATCTTCACGTGTCCATCGTATACTTCAAGTTTAGCGCTTTATCGTTCAGTTATGTCCCTTTCACCTCATTATCCGCCATCTTAACTTACCCCTTGTCGTTCCTTATCATTCATCATCACCTCTCTTCTTTATACACTTTCAAACACGCTCTTCAAGTATCTTCAATGTGCCGCAATTTAACAAAATGAATTTTAGTGCAGAATAAAACGATTTTGGGAGTCAAAAATGTCAACTCGTATGTTAATGTGAAATATTTTTTCGGATGGTAAAGAGAATAGGTTTAAAGCCGAGGAACCGAGTACAGAGCTTATCACTCCAGTACTTGGAAGCTTCGGCCAGTTCTTAAGCTTCACTTATTATTGGTCCGCATGATTTACACTTCTCTTTTTTGTTGTTCTATTTCACAATAGAAAACAGCAATTAACAAAGACGCAAATTTCGTATATATATATTTTTTTAAATTTATAAGGACCTAATGTATTAAAAAGGCTACAATCTATTAGGGGCCTGAAGTATGAAATTGCCTGAATTTTTTCTTAATATACTGAAGAATGTCCTAGGGTCTCCTTCAGACCCGAGGTCTTCAAAGGGTCAGTCTCCTTCAGACCAGAAGTCTTCAAAGGGTCAGTCTCCTTCAGACCAGAGGCATCTCTACAACCAATCTCGACCCCACAACTCAGCAGCTTCACAACCCATCTCGACCCCACAACTCAGCAGCTTCACAACCCATCTCGACCCCACAACTCAGCAGCTTCACAACCCATCTCGACCCCACAACTCAGCAGCTTCACAACCCATCTCGACCCCACAACTCAGCAGCTTCACAACCCATCTCGACCCCACAACTCAGCAGCTTCACAACCCATCTCGGCCCCACAACTCAGCAGCTTCACAACCCATCTCGGCCCCACAACTCAGCAGCTTCACAACCCATCTCGACCCCACAACTCAGCAGCTTCACAACCCATCTCGGCCCCACAACTCAGCAGCTTCACAACCCATCTAGACCCCACAACTCAGCAGCTTCACGACCCATCTAGACCCCACAACTCAGCAGCTTCACAACCCATCTCGACCCCACAACTCAGCAGCTTCACAACCCATCTCGACCCCACAACTCAGCAGCTTCACAACCCATCGCGGCCCCACAACTCAGCAGCTTCACAACCCATCTAGACCCCACAACTCAGCAGCTTCACAACCCATCTAGACCCCACAACTCAGCAGCTTCACAACCCATCTAGACCCCACAACTCAGCAGCTTCACAACCCATCTCGACCCCACAACTCAGCAGCTTCACAACCCATTTAGACCCCACAACTCAGCAGCTTCACAACCCATCTAGACCCCACAACTCAGCAGCTTCACAACCGCATATAACAAGGCTGGTAGACTGGGAGAGCCGGGCCGAACAAGACGCAGTTATCAACTAGCTGACGGAAGTTGGTATAACACAAGTTAATCATCTAGTGTGTGTGAAGGACCAGTTCCCAGCAGGGAGTGTGTGTGTGTGTGTGTGTGTGTGTGTTTACTAGTTGTGTTTTTGCGGGGGTTGAGCTTTGCTCTTTCGGCCCGCCTCTCAACTGTTTACTAACTACTTTTTTTTTTATTTTTTTTTTCCCCACACCACACACACACACCCCAGGAAGCAGCCCGTGACAGCTGACTAACTCCCAGGTACCTATTTACTGCTAGGTAACAGGGGCACTTAGGGTGAAAGAAACTTTGCCCATTTGTTTCTGCCTCGTGCGGGAATCGAACCCGCGCCACAGAATTACGAGTCCTGCGCGCTATCCACCAGGCTACGAGGCCCTGTGTGTGTGTGTGTGTGTGTGTGTGTGTGTGTGTGTGTGTGTGTGTGTGTGCGTGTGTGTGTGTGTGTGTGTGTGTGTACTCACTTAGTTGTGTTTGCGGGGGTTGAGCTCTGGCTCTTTGGTCCCGCCTCTCAACCGTCAATCAACTGGTGTACAGGTTCCTGAGCCTACTGGGCTCTTATCATATCTACACTTGAAACTGTGTATGGAGTCAGCCTCCACCACATCACTGCCTAATGCATTCCATTTGTCAACCACTCTGACACTAAAAAAGTTCTTTCTAATATCTCTGTGGCTCATCGTGTGTGTGTGTGTGTGTGTGTGTGTGTGTGTGTGTGTGTGTGTGCGTGTGTGCGTGTGTGCGTGTGTGTGTGTGTGTGTGTGTGTGTGTGTGTGTGTGTGTGTGTGTGTGTGTGTGTGTGTGTGTGTGTGTGTGTGTGTGTGTATGTGTGTGTGTGTGTGTGTGTGTATGTGTGTGTGTGTGTGTGTGTGTGTGTGTGTGTGTGTGTGTGTGTGTGTGTGTGTGTGTGTGTGTGTGTGTGTGTGTGTGTGTGTGTGTGTGTGCGCGCGCGCTCGCAGGAGTGAACGGGTGGAGCATGGGCTGGTGGAGCATGGGCTGGTGGAGCATGGGGCTGGTGGAGCATGGGGCTGGTGGACCATGGGCTGGTGGAGCATGGGCTGGTAGAGCATGGGGCTGGAGCATGGGCTGGTAGAGCATTAGAGCATGGGCTGGTGGAGCATGGGCTGGTGGAGCATGGGCTGGGAGAGCATGGGCTGGTGGAGCATGGGCTAGTAGAGCATGGGGCTGGAGCATGGGCTGGTGGAGCATGGGCTGGTGGAGCATGGGCTGGTGGAGCATGGGCTGGTAGAGCATGGGCTGGTGGAGCATGGGCTAGTAGAGCATGGGCTGGTGGAACATGGCCTGGTGGAGCATGGGCTGGTGGAGCATGGGCTGGTGGAGCATGGGCTGATGGAGCGTGGCCTGGTGGAGCATGGGATGATAGAGCATGGGCTAGTGGAGCATGGGCTGGTGGAGCATGGGCTGGTGGAGCATGGGCTGGTGGAACATGGACTGATGGAACATGGGCTGATGGAACACGGGCTGATGGAGCGTGGCCTGGAGGAGCATGAGCCTGTAGAGCATGGGCCACAGCAGCTAGGGGTGTATTATCTCCCCCCCTAACAGCGTGCAGCAGTCGCCGCCAACAGTCTGAGAGCAAGCCAACAATTTCCCCAACCATCTGGCCCAGACACGGCCCGGCCCATCGATCTCCGGCTCCATTTTGATCCAGCACAATGATGCTCACCAGTCCACTGGAATAATCACCGGCAAAGGCTCTATTATTCCCACGTTCAGTCTTCAGAATAAGGTCCAACACACGCAGTAACTCGGCCTCGCCCACGGCTATGGAACCCGCACCAAAAATAACGCCGTCCAAAATGTTAGGAATACAAAATATCAAACGCCTTGTTTACTTGACATGAAGTGCATCACTGTAACAGTGCCGTGACTCCGGTTAGCGGTAACAGTGCCGTGACTCCGGTTAGCGGTAACAGTGCCGTGACTCCGGTTAGCGGTAACAGTGCCGTGACTCCGGTTAGCGGTAACAGTGTCGTGGCCCCAGCTAGTGGTAACAGTGCCGTGACCCCAGCTAGCGGTAACAGTGTCGTGGCCCCAGCTAGCGGTAACAGTGCCGTGACCCCAGCCAGCGGTAACAGTGCCGTGACTCCGGTTAGCGGTAACAGTGTCGTGGCCCCAGCTAGTGGTAACAGTGCCGTGACCCCAGCTAGCGGTAACAGTGCCGTGACCCCAGCTAGCGGTAACAGTGCCGTGACCCCAGCCAGCGGTAACAGTGCCGTGACCCCAGCTAGCGGTAACAGTGCCGTGACCCCAGCTAGCGGTAACAGTGCCGTGACCCCAGCTAGCGGTAACAGTGCCGTGACCCCAGCTAGCGGTAACAGTGCCGTGACCCAAAGCTAGCGGTAACAGTGCCGTGACCCCAGCCAGCAGTAACAGTGCCGTGACCCCAGCTAGCGGTAACAGTGCCGTGACCCCAGCTAGCGGTAACAGTGCCGTGACCCCCAGTCAGCAGTAACAGTGCCGTGACCCCAGCCAGCAGTAACAGTGCCGTGACCCCCAGCCAGCAATAACAGTGCCGTGACCCCAGCCAGCAGTAACAGTGCCGTGACCCCAGCCAGCAGTAACAGTGCCGTGACCTCAGCTAGCGGTAACAGTGCCGTGACCCCCAGTCAGCAGTAACAGTGCCGTGACCCCAGCCAGCAGTAACAGTGCCGTGACCCCAGCCAGCAGTAAGTGCCGTGACCCCAGCCAGCAGTAACAGTGCCGTGACCCCAGCCAGCAGTAACAGTGCCGTGACCCCAGCCAGCAGTAACAGTGCCGTGACCCCAGCTAGCGGTAACAGTGCCGTGACCCCCAGCCAGCAGTAACAGTGCCGTGACCCCCAACTAGCGGTAACAGTGCCGTGACCCCCAGCTAACGGTAACAGTGCCGTGACCCCAGCTAGCGGTAACAGTGCCGTGACCCCAGCCAGCGGTAACAGTGCCGTGACTCCGGTTAGCGGTAACAGTGTCGTGGCCCCAGCTAGTGGTAACAGTGCCGTGACCCCAGCTAGCGGTAACAGTGCCGTGACCCCAGCTAGCGGTAACAGTGCCGTGACCCCAGCCAGCGGTAACAGTGCCGTGACCCCAGCTAGCGGTAACAGTGCCGTGACCCCAGCTAGCGGTAACAGTGCCGTGACCCCAGCTAGCGGTAACAGTGCCGTGACCCCAGCTAGCGGTAACAGTGCCGTGACCCCCAGCTAGCGGTAACAGTGCCGTGACCCCAGCCAGCAGTAACAGTGCCGTGACCCCAGCTAGCGGTAACAGTGCCGTGACCCCAGCTAGCGGTAACAGTGCCGTGACCCCCAGTCAGCAGTAACAGTGCCGTGACCCCAGCCAGCAGTAACAGTGCCGTGACCCCCAGCCAGCAATAACAGTGCCGTGACCCCAGCCAGCAGTAACAGTGCCGTGACCCCAGCCAGCAGTAACAGTGCCGTGACCTCAGCTAGCGGTAACAGTGCCGTGACCCCCAGTCAGCAGTAACAGTGCCGTGACCCCAGCCAGCAGTAACAGTGCCGTGACCCCAGCCAGCAGTAACAGTGCCGTGACCCCAGCCAGCAGTAACAGTGCCGTGACCCCAGCCAGCAGTAACAGTGCCGTGACCCCAGCCAGCAGTAACAGTGCCGTGACCCCAGCCAGCAGTAACAGTGCCGTGACCCCAGTCAGCAGTAACAGTGCCGTGACCCCAGCCAGCAGTAACAGTGCCGTGACCCCAGCCAGCAGTAACAGTGCCGTGACCCCAGCTAGCGGTAACAGTGCCGTGACCCCCAGCCAGCAGTAACAGTGCCGTGACCCCCAGCTAACGGTAACAGTGCCGTGACCCCAGCTAGCGGTAACAGTGCCGTGACCCCAGCCAGCAGTAACAGTGACGTGACCCCAGCCAGCAGTAACAGTGCCGTGACCCCAGCCAGCAGTAACAGTGCCGTGACCCCAGCCAGCAGTAACAATGCCGTGACCCCAGCCAGCAGTAACAGTGCCGTGACCCCAGCCAGCAGTAACAGTGCCGTGACCCCAGCCAGCAGTAACAATGCCGTGACCCCAGCCAGCAGTAACAGTGACGTGACCCCAGCCAGCAGTAACAGTGCCGTGACCCCAGCCAGCAGTAACAGTGCCGTGACCCCCAGCCAGCAGTAACAATGCCGTGACCCCAGCCAGCAGTAACAGTGCCGTGTGACAGCATCATGGTCACACCCAGGGTTACATTCCGGCCACAATACCAAGTTACAGTTAAAGGAACAAATACCAAGTTACAGTTAAAGGAACAATATTCAGAATAGTTACAAACAACAGGTTCTAAGCAACAGTAACATGGGAGGTAACCAAGGAACAGTAACACGGGAGCAGCAACATGAGCAACTATGAGATAAATAACAGTGTAGCAGGTAACGAGGCCGGTATACGGCCACGATCACAGATGTGTGACACATACTCCAGCAACAGCAACATAGCAGCTGTGACAAAGGAAGTAGCAGCGACAAGACCAGCATCGAAGTAGCGCAGAAACCCTAGCAAGAGTGACAACAGCGGAGGTCACACCTGCTAGAAGAACAGTTATAGTGAACAGTGCAAAGTTACAGTTTGAACAGCAGTAGTGACAACAAGAAGAGGCGGCAGTAGCAGCACGAGAAGGGGGGGGGGAGTGGGGCAGGGGGGAGTGGGGGGAGGGGGAGACAGAGGGGTAGTAGGGGGAGACAGAGGGGGAGTGGGGAGAGGGGGTGGGGGGAGTGGGGGGAGCGGGGGGAGTGGCGAGAGGGGGGAGTGGGGAGAGGGGGGAGACGGCTGGTAGTTTAGACAGGCTGGAGCCCAGCGCCTGGTGAGCCGACCTGGGTACTGGTGACTGGTGACGGGGAGGCGGCCTGTCGTTTTAGCTTCTGCGAATTGCACTTCAAAAGTGTGTTCAGTTTGATGACTTGGAGATATTTTCACTCAAGCAGTTATCACAGAGAGAGAGAGAGAGAGAGAGAGAGAGAGTTAGTGTGTTAGTAACAGTGACTGGAGTTTGAGGCAACAAAATACTCTCTCTCAGACCATGGGCTGGAGATGTTGGATAGTTCATCACTTTAATACAGTCATTATGACTTCTGTCATTCTCTCTAGAACACATGGACCCTTTAATTCTTACCTCAGGCTAATAACTAATTAAGTTTAGAGCCCTCATGACTTCATTTTGTATGGCAATGACATACAAAATGCCATTCATTTTGTATGGTGTAATATATATATATATATATATATATATATATATATATATATATATATATATATATATATATATATATATATATATAGGGAAGGGAGTACCACCTCTGGCTGGAAGAAGGGGGACCCATAGCCTCGGAGGAAACCACACATAATGCATTGGATGGAATGTAGGTCCCTCCAATACAGTTTCTGTGTGCTATATATATATATATATATATATATATATATATATATATATATATATATATATATATATATATATACACACACACACATATAAACTTTTACTTTAGCACGGTCTTAGTTATTTCTTTTTAAATATAAACTTGCATTCTGAGTATACAGTTGTAACAAACACTAAAATATAGTATATCATATTTAACAATGATACCAAGATTCCTACTAGAATCTTAGACGCTAAAGTCTATCAATGAGCCTATGATGTAAGTAGTTAACACCACACCTAAGGTGGACCAGACCAAAGGAGCTGGGATAAGGCCAAAGGAGCTGGGACCAGACCAAAGGAGCTGGGACAAGACGAAAGGTACTGAGACAAGACCAAAGGAGCTGGGACCAGACCAAAGGAGCTGGGAGAAGACCAAAGGAGCTGGGACCAGACCAAAGGAGCTGGGACAAGACGAAAGGTACTGAGACAAGACCAAAGGAGCTGGGACCAGACCAAAGGAGCTGGGACCAGACCAGAGGAGCTGGGACCAGACCAGAGGAGCTGGGACAAGACCAAAGGAGCTGGGACAAGACCAAAGGGGCTGGGACAAGACGAAAGGAGCTACGACAAGACGAAAGGAGCTGAGACAAGACCAAAGGAGCTGGGACAAGACCAAAGGAGCCGGGACAAGACCAAAGGTGCTGAGACAAGACCAAAGGTGCTGAGACAAGACCAAAGGTGCTGAGACAAGACCAAAGGAGCTGGGACAAGACCAAAGGTGCTGGAACAAGACCAAACGTGCTGGGACAAGACCAAAGGTGCTGGAACAAGACGAAAGTAAGCGGGATCACACCGAAGAATGTGGAACAACATCCCAAAGAAGGTGGCACCGTACCAAAGGAGATGAGACCAGACCAACAGAAATGAGACATACCAAAAAACGTGGGACCAGACCAAAGGAGGAGAGAGCGGACCAAAGGAGGAGAGAGCGGACCAAAGGAGGAGAGAGCGGACCAAAGGAGGTGAGAGCGGACCAAAGGAGGAGAGAGCGGACCAAAGGAGGTGAGAGCGGACCAAAGGAGGAGAGAGCGGACCAAAGGAGGTGAGAGCGGACCAAAGGAGGAGAGAGCGGACCAAAGGAGGTAAGAGCGGACCAAAGGAGGCGAGAGCAACCCAAGAGGTAAAGTGTCAGCACTAATGACTGCCATAATAAAGGCATCAAATAGCCGTCAGCCTAGAGAGAGGTAATATAGTTGCCGGTGAGGGAGACGGGAAGGGACAGCGGAGGCGGCTACCTAACGCTTATATGATGTCCGCCAGGTGGTGGTGGTGCCCGGCCCGCCACGAATTAGTCGGCAGGTGACGCAGCACACGCCAACATGACACACGCAGCACACGCCAACATGACACACGCAGCACACGCCAACATGACACACGCAGCACACGCCAACATGACACACGCAGCACACGCCAACATGACACACGCAGCACACGCCAACATGACACACGCAGCATGCACCAACAAGAGAGACATCTGTCAGCATATGCTAACCGAGATGAACTACATTAAGGGGTAACGGGAAGAGTGTGTGTAGAACACGAGAGAAGAACAAGAGAGAAACGTAGAGGAAAAAGTGTAGAACAAGCGAGAAGGAGAACATGAGAAAAGAGAACAAGAGAGAGGAGAAAAACAAGAGAAGAAAAAAAGAGGGGAAAACAAGAGAGAAAATGCAAAATAAAAAGAGAGATGGAGAGAAAGAGGAAAACATGATTCAAAGTGGAACAAAAGAGAAAGGGGGAGCAAGAGGGAATGAGTAATATTAAAAATAAGAGAGAACAAGAGAGAAGTTAGAGGGAATTACCAGGGGGGAAACCGCTAAGTCATTACTACTATACAGCACTGGGAAGGGACAGGGGAAAGGAATGGACGATCGGGGATTGAACGCCGACCTGCATGAGGCGAGACAGTCGCTCTACCGTCCAGCCCAAGTGGTTGGGCAAAAAGTGAGGACAATAACAGAGAAGAACAAGAGGGGAGAAGGAGAACAAGAGAAAATGGGAACAAGTTAGAACAAGAGACAGGGGAAACTAGTAAGGGAAACTTGACAGAACCAGAGAGAACAAAAGAAAAGAAGCAGAGAGAGGATAACAAGACACGATGAGAACAAGAGACCAATCTCGCACACCCCCCCCTCAACAGAGGTACACAGTGAGCTACAGTCCCCGGAGCGAGCAGTGCCACCCCCCCTACCTCAACAGTGCCACACAACCCCCCTCAACAGTGCCACACAACCCCCCTCAACAGTGTCACACCCCCTCCCCCGCAACAGAGGTACACAGTGAGCTACAGTCCCCGGAGCGAGCAGTGCCACCCCCCCCCCCGCAACAGAGGTACACAGTGAGCTACAGTCCCCGGAGCGAGCAGTGCCACCCCCCCTCAACAGAGGTACACAGTGAGCTACAGTCCCCGGAGCGAGCAGTGCCACACAACCCCCTCAACAGTGCCACACCCCCCCCCCCTCAACAGAGGTACACAGTGAGCTACAGTCCCCGGAGCGAGCAGTGCCACCCCCCCCCCTCAACAGAGGTACACAGTGAGCTACACTCCCCGGAGCGAGCAGTGCCACACCCCCCCCCCTCAACAGAGGTACACAGTGAGCTACACTCCCCGGAGCGAGCAGTGCCACACACCCCCCCCCTCAACAGAGGTACACAGTGAGCTACACTCCCCGGAGCGAGCAGTGCCACACCCCCCCTCAACAGAGGTACACAGTGAGCTACAGTCCCCGGAGCGAGCAGTGCCACCCCCCCCCCCTCAACAGAGGTACACAGTGAGCTACACTCCCCGGAGCGAGCAGTGCCACACCCCCCCCCCCCCTCAACAGAGGTACACAGTGAGTACACTCCCCGGAGCGAGCAGTGCCACACACCCCCCCCCCCCCTCAACAGAGGTACACAGTGAGCTACACTCCCCGGAGCGAGCAGTGCCACACCCCCCCTCAACAGAGGTACACAGTGAGCTACAGTCCCCGGAGCGAGCAGTGCCACCCCCCCCCCCTCAACAGAGGTACACAGTGAGCTACACTCCCCGGAGCGAGCAGTGCCACACCCCCCCCCCCTCAACAGAGGTACACAGTGAGCTACAGTCCCCGGAGGGAGCAGTGCCACACACACAGGCGTCAGCATGGAGGCATCTTGGCACTTGTAATCTCCCGTCCGGCGCTCACTAACATAGTGTCATAACTCAGCATCGTCCAGCCTCCCTCCGAGGCCGTCAACAGGCTCC
This sequence comes from Procambarus clarkii, assembly GCF_040958095.1. Taxonomy (NCBI): domain Eukaryota; kingdom Metazoa; phylum Arthropoda; class Malacostraca; order Decapoda; family Cambaridae; genus Procambarus; species Procambarus clarkii. The sequence goes on from NC_091152.1 coordinate 15,344,279, forward strand.
AGCTCTCACCAGATCCTCCAGTTTATAACCTGGAAGTTCTCTACTGTGTAAGCCACAAGTAACTGTTCAATAACCCAGCTGTACTCTCCTCTACACTTCTTAAATAATCTCTCTAATAACTTCTCTCTTTCCCTTTGTATGTTGTGTGAAATATTTCATATTGCAATATATGAGAATACTTTGGCCTATAAACTCCAGCAACTTGTTTTCACAACAAAATATTCTCCATTACAGCTCCTGTGTACTTCGTATTACTAGTCTCCATTAACTCTTTTAAAAGTGTTCTTTCTCCCACAGCTGTTTACAGCAGTTGGTACATTGCCACAGCTGTCTGCACAAGTAGTACTCTCCTACAGATGCCTACGACTATAAATATGCTGCCACAGCTGTCAACGACTGGAAGTATTATTCCATAGCAATCTACCACTTGAAAAAGACTAATAACTGTCTGTGACTACAAATACACTTCCAAATCTGTAGACAAGCAAGAACACACTTGTACATTAGACATCAACATTGGAGTGACATTCTCCCTTATCTGTCTTTATAAAACCTTGTAAACATTTCACCTACTGTATCCTGGACTTAAGGAAAGTGTGCACCAGGAAAAAGCAACTCTGGAATCCCAGGAGCAAGGTGGGAGACGTCTTAAGAGGTGGAAGACGTCTTAAGAGGTGGGAGACGTCTTAAGAGGTGGGAGACGTCTACCAGCGTGCCAGCCATCACCACATACCTGGAGAGAAGAGAACTTGGGTTAGGTTGTCGCACGTCTGGACATGATCAAGAGAAGAATAAAGAAAACATGTGATGGTGGCCGATTATTGTTCTGAATAGAATACCAGAAGCATAATAATGGGAGAGAAACAGCAATTGTTCACGGGGAATTGTAATGGCATTGTTATAGAGACTTGTAAGATAATTATACCTGTATAATGTATCTAACTGGGAGCGCACGCACGCACTCGCACACACTTGATTGAGAGTTGAGAGGCGGGACCAAAGAGCCAGAGTTCAACCCCCGCAAGCACAACTAGGTGAGTACACACACAATAACATACAAACACACACACTAAAGACTGTGTGGAAATCCTTTATCACAACAACAATTTCAGAGGAGGAATGTCAAACGTTCCTCTTAATTGAAATCCAAACGAACAACTGGTGCAGTTCGGAACCCTTTACTCTCCCTTTGGTCTTGGTGACCCAGATTTTTGTCAGCGAGACACACACTCGTGTACACCCTTCCCTACACACTAACACCCGTGGTGTACACCTTCCCTACACACTAACACCCGTGCTGTACACCCTTACCTACACACTAACATAATAATACATAATAATTCGGGGTGCTCTGAATTACAGAACATATGTATATAATTTCATACTTAGTCCTGAATCATCGCCTTTCTCCTCATAACAAATCTCTTCTCGTACATTTATATAACGAATAATCACGTCTTATCAACAAGGGGGGGGGGAACACCTTACTAGCAACAGGTTACCTTGAGGTGCTTCCGGGGCTCAGCGTCCCCCCGGCTTGCTGGTCGACCAGCCCTCCTGATATGTATTCTCCCGGCATACCCCCCCGGTATGTATACTCTCTCTCCAGTTTAGTAGTTATCAAGGAGGACGTTATTAACCATACATAAAAACTCAAGGCAAACAAATCCCCGGGGCTGTACGAAGTGTTTGTCAGGGTGCTTACAGTGCAAAGAGAAGCTTTGGGAGCCCTTGTCTAGCATATTTAGTTGACCAGACCACTCACTAGAGGGTGAAGGGACGAGGCCGTTTCGGTCCGTCCTGGACCATGCTCAATCGACTTGAGAATGGTCCAGGACTCATCGCCTGCACTAGCATATTTAATAAATCATTAGAGTCAGGCAGAGTGCCGGAGTCGTGGAGGGTTACTAATGTGGTGCCAATTTTCAAGAAAGGAGATAGATAACTTACGTCGAATTATCGGCCAATTAGCTTAAAGTCTATTGAGGGAAAATTGACTGAATCGTTAATTGCAAAAGCCACTCGTCTTCATCTTTAAAAAATATTAATAATTGATTCACAACATGTTTTTACTAAGGGCCGTTCATGTTTAATCAATTATCTGTGAATTAAATCTGCCCGAAACGTTGCGCGTACTAGTGGCTTTACAAGATTGTAATTACTATGCTATGTATCCTCACAATCCCAATGTACCTTCTTGTATATATATGTATAAATAAATAAATAAATAAATAAATTCTATCATTTTATATCAGTATAATTACGGCAGTTGATAGTGGAAAGGTTTGTGACGCTGTGTACTTTGACTTTAGCAAAGCTCAAACATAAAACCACATAAAAGATTGAATAAAAGGATAGAGGTTTAGGGTATTCGGCTTGAAATATTAGGTTGGATTATGGCATGGTTATACTAAAGGCGACAAAGAGTTAGCATAAACGGAGTTAAGTCAGAGTGGGAAAATGTTGTAAATGGAGTGCTTCAGGGCACTGTCCTGGGGCCTCTTGTTTTCTTTTTTATAATATACATAAATGATTTAGGTTTAGGTTTGAGCAGCAATATTTTAAAATTTACCGACGATACGAAAATCGAGAGGGAAATAAACACGGAACAAGACTCGCAATTACTTCAAGACGATCTACATAGTGTTTTAAAATGATCAAAAGATTGGCAGTGGCAGTTTAATGCTGACAAATGTAAGGTTTCGAGACTGGGTAATGAAGGTAGAGTAACAGGATATGAGCTAGACTGTGTTGTGATTGCGAGGTCCCATTGAATAATTATATAATGTTAGAAATATTGAATACCCAACTTTATCAATATACCTTAGACTTTCCTCGCATATTGGTGTTAGCCTACACTGTATAATCTGGTGTCAGGCTACACTGTATAATCTAGTGTCTGGCTAAACTGTATAATCTGGTGTCAGGCTACACTGTATAATCTAGTGTCTGGCTACACTGTATAATCTGGTGTCAGGCTACACTGTATAATCTGGTGTCTGGCTACACTGTATAATCTGGTGTCTGGCTACACTGTATAATCTGTTGTCAGGCTACACTGTATAATCTGGTGTCTGGCTACACTGTATAATCTGGTGTCTGGCTACACTGTATAATCTGGTGTCTGGCTACACTGTATAATCTGGTGTCTGGCTACACTGTATAATCTGGTATCTGGCTACACTGTATAATCTGGTATCTGGCTACACTGTATAATCTGGTGTCTGGCTACACTGTATAATCTGGTGTCTGGCTACACTGTATAATCTGGTGTCAGGCTACACTGTATAATCTGGTGTCTGGCTACACTGTATAATCTGGTGTCTGGCTACACTGTATAATCTGGTGTCAGGCCACACTGTATAATCTGGTGTCAGGCTACACTGTATGATCTGGTGTCAGGCTACACTGAATAATCTGGTGTCTGGTTACACTGTACAATCTGGTGACAATCTACACTGTATAATCTGGTGTCAGGCTACACTGTATAATCTAGTGTCAGGCTACACTGTATAATCTGGTGTCAGACTACACTGTATAATCTAGTGTCAGGCTACACTGTATAATCTGGTGTCAGACTACACTGTATAATCTAGTGTCAGGCTACACTGTATAATCTGGTGTCAGACTACACTGTATAATCTGGTGACAATCTACACTGTATAATCTGGTGTCAGGCTACACTGTATAATCTGGTGTCAAGCTACACTGTATAATCTAGTGACAAGCTACACTGTATAATAATAATACCACCAGCAGTTGTGCATAACCTTCCCCTCACACTAACTCCACTGGCAACCAAACTTTACAAATTAATAACATGGGGAATGTAAAGCACTTCGATCCCCGACAAACTCCGCACAACGCAGCCTTCGGTATTTACAAACCTCCATTTACACTCACTAAGTATATTTATCAGAGCGCATTTGTGTATTAAACACGCAACTGTAGATTAGAAATGACTAAGAATTATGTATGTTAAGAGCGCCGTTACAGAGCAATGATTAGAGAGATGTAAGAATGTGGCCGCGTCACGAGTGCCTCAGAGTTAAGGTTATAGCCCAGGGGCCAGAGTCATGAAAGCACTTACGCAAGCACTTACGAACGTGTACATCTTTATTCAATCTTTGACGGCTTTGGTTACACTTATTAAACAGTTTACAAGCATGAACAATTCCCATTCAGCTGTTGTTATTGTTATAAACAGCCTCCTGGTACTTCGGAGCTCATTAACTGTTTAATAATTGTAAACAAGGCCGCCAAAGATTGAGAAAAGATGTACAGGTTCGTAAGTGCTTTGGTGAATCTGGCCCCAGATATGGTTGTGAACATGTCAGTGTATGGCCAAGTTTACAGTGAGGTTACCTACAATTTATGGCCAAAGTAATGATTGTGTCCATGTTAAGATTGCTAACAAACCAGGACAATGGCTAAGACAATATTATTTCCTACTTCCTATTATCTCCTATTTCTTATTATCTAGAAATAATAGCCACTGGGACTAGCCTAGTGGCTAGTCCCAGAACTAAGAGGCATAAGTTACGAGGAAAGGCTGAGTGAACTACACCTCACGACACTGGAAGAAAAGTAAGAGGAGACATGATCACTAGCTACAAAATTCTCAAGAGGAATTGACAGGGTAGATAAGGATAAACTTTTTAACACGGGTAGTATGAAAACAAGTGGACACAGGTGGAGACTGAGTAACCAAATGAGCCACAGGGACGTTAGAAAGAACTTTTTCAGTGTCAGAGTAGTTAACAAGTGGAGTGCATTAGGCAGTGATGTGGTGGAGGCTGACTCCATACACAGTTTCAAGTGTAGATATGATAGAGCCCAGTAGGCTCAGGAATCTGTACATCAGTTGATTGACGGTTGAGAGGCGGGACCAAAGAGCCAGAGCTCAACCCCCGCAAGCACAACTAGGTGAGTACACACCTAGTTGTGTCTAGTCGTGTATTCACACACACACACACACACACACACACACACACACACACACACACACACAATGATCGACGATTATAACGAGAGCGCATAAGCAAGAATATCTTCAACAAATAATGCTTTACACAGCGGTGGAGAGACAGACAGCGTTGCACCGCTGCAGTGAGAGTCAAGTGTTATATTAACAAACACATCCAATATTGCATCACCCCGCCATAATGAACTCAAAAGCACTTTTCCCCGCGTGTTGTAGAGTAAGATAAAGTGCGGGTGTGTGGTTTAATAACGCTGTTATCGTTATCGTGGTTAATCTTGGTAATAGCTTAGTGATATATAGCCCCTGTGGTGCGGTGATCCTGATAGCCACACTCCCACACCTCTCCTCCTTCATTCTGCCTTTCTCAAGTTGGACCTCACGCCTCAAGGGCCCATCCCACACCCTCCCCTCTCATCTCCCTCATTACCTCCCCTTCTCCCGTCCTTCCTCTCTCATCTCCCTCATCTCTTCCTCTCTCATTTCCCTCACCTCTTCCTCTCTCATCTCCCTCATTACCTCCCCTTCTCCCCTCCTTCCGTCTCCTCTCCCTCACCTCCTCCCCTCTCATCTCCCTCACCTCCTCCTCTCTCATCTCCCTCACCTCTTCCTCTCACATCTCCTCCTCCCCTCTCAGCATCCTCAGCACCTTGCCTCTCCCATCTCAGCACATGGAGTAGGGTCTAAACCCTGATAAATGTCTGGGTCTCTCTCTACGTCGTCACTAATCACTCCACATACCTAACCAACCCAGCACAACCCATCCCGACCTAACTAACGAAAATAAGAGATAAAACTTTGTGTTTGTTATTAGATGTGTAGGAGTGTTGTGACGTCACCATGAGGTCACCATCGTCACGCCAACACACTATTCACAGTTTAGACCGTTTACTGAAGTGTGAGGCACATCCCGGCATCCCTTCGTCTCCCCCTTCCGTCACCCAGCGCCCGACTGGAACCTCTTGCAGACGATGAGTCACAATAACGTGGCATTCACAATCGACTTGAGAATGGTCCAGGACGGACCGAAACGTCGTCGTCCCTTCACCTTCTAGTGTGTGGTCTGGAACCTCTTATCCACTTTCATTACCCTTCTTTCTCTCCTCAGGAGACACTAGTCATCTTCCCCTCGTCTCTTCCATACTAACCATCTTTTTCACCTACTTCCATATTATACCATCCACTTCCTTAATTACACTTTCACATTGAAGTTGGATGGCCGCTTCCCTTCACCCGTCATCTCCTACTCGTTATCTACCCAATACCATCCTCCTCCTCGGCCAGCGAAGGATGGTATTGGGTACATCTTCCCATCAACACCTCTACACCGTGCCTGTATTTTGCGCCTTCGTGGAGCGAGATACATGTGTTGCGGCGAGGCAGGTGAGTGTTGCTGTATTCACACAACACCCCTGTCATTACCAGCGTCCTCGACCCGCAGGTAATCCTCAGGTGTGACAACTTGTCCACCCGCGTGTCAGCACGGCCACGACCAGTGTCACACAGTACACAGTGTGAGCACGGCCACGACCAGTGTCACACAGTACACAGTGTGAGGACGGCCACGACCAGTGTCACACAGTGTGAGGACGGCCACGACCAGTGTCACACAGTACACAGTGTGAGCACGGCCACGACCAGTGTCCCACAGTACACAGTGTGAGGACGGTCACGACCAGTGTCACACAGTGTGAGGACGGCCACGACCAGTGTCACACAGTACACAGTGTGAGCACGGCCACGACCAGTGTCCCACAGTACACAGTGTGAGGACGGGCACGACCAGTGTCACACAGTACACAGTGTGAGGACGGGCACAACCAGTGTCCCACAGTACACAGTGTGAGGACGGGCACGACCAGTGTCACACAGTACACAGTGTGTGAGGACGGCCACGACCAGTGCCACACAGTACACAGTGTGAGGACGGGCACGACCAGTGTCACACAGTACACAGTGTGAGGACGGGCACGACCAGTGTCACACAGTACACAGTGTGAGGACGGCCACAACCAGTGCCACACAGTACACAGTGTGAGGACGGGCACAACCAGTGCCACACAGTACACAGTGTGAGGACGGGCACAACCAGTGTCACACAGTACACAGTGTGAGGACGGGCACGACCAGTGTCACACAGTACACAGTGTGAGGACGGGCACGACCAGTGCCACACAGTACACAGTGTGAGCACGGCCACGACCAGTGTCACACAGTACACAGTGTGAGGACGGGCACAACCAGTGCCACACAGTACACAGTGTGAGGACGGCCACGACCAGTGTCACACAGTACACAGTGTGAGCACGGCCACGACCAGTGTCACACAGTACACAGTGTGAGGACGGCCACGACCAGTGTCACACAGTACACAGTGTGAGGACGGGCACAACCAGTGCCACACAGTACACAGTGTGAGGACGGGCACAACCAGTGTCACACAGTACACAGTGTGAGGACGGGCACGACCAGTGCCACACAGTACACAGTGTGAGCACGGCCACGACCAGTGTCACACAGTACACAGTGTGAGGACGGGCACAACCAGTGCCACACAGTACACAGTGTGAGGACGGCCACGACCAGTGTCACACAGTACACAGTGTGAGCACGGCCACGACCAGTGTCACACAGTACACAGTGTGAGGACGGGCACAACCAGTGCCACACAGTACACAGTGTGAGGACGGGCACAACCAGTGTCACACAGTAAGCCTGAGAAAAAAGTCAATATTCGCTGGTTGCAGAGAGAAAACACGAGATATTTTGAAGGCAAGACCAGGCTCTTGAGAGTTATGTCAAGTGTGTTTCACGCCCAGCAACCCCACTCCTGTGTGAAGCTCCCCGGAAACTGACCCACACTGTGTGTCTGTCCGTCCCAGACGCCTGGTGACACACACACACACACGCACATACACATTCACACACTGAGGCGGGACCAAAGCGCCAGAGCTCAACCCCCGCAAGTACAACTAGGAACCTCACGTACAACTATGTGAGTACACACACAAACCTTAATAGACGTTCCACGTACTGTGCCGCGCACTCACACCCAGGGCAAGTGAGGGCGGAGATCATTGTTGCTCTACTGAACCATCGTCTCATTCACCCTCCAAGGTCAGGTGTTGTCTTCCACGTAAGGTCAAGCCTAGGTGGTTGTAAGGTCACTCAAGGCTAATGACTTAAGTGGTATACCCAGAGTGGCTTGACCATACACAACGTTTACTTCCAGAGAAAGTTCAATTCAAGATCTTTTAATGTACATTATTTGTCGATTGTTCACTGCTGACCTGGGGCCAGATTCACGAAAGCACTTACGCAAGCACTTACGACCGTGTACATCTTTCCTCAATCTTTGACGGCTTTGGTTACATTTATTAAATAGTTTACAAGCATGAAATCTTCCCATTCCAGTGTTGTTATTGTTATAAACAGCCGCCTGGTGCTTCGAAGCTCATTAACTGTTTAATAATTGTAAACAAAGCCGCCAAAGATTTGAGAAAAGATGTACAGGTTCGTAAGTGTTTGCATAAGTGCTTTCGTGAATCTGGCCGCTTATTATTTAGACGCGCGTGTTATATAAGTTGTTAGTTCAGGTCATGAGAGAGACGCGCGTGTTATACACAGTCACTGTTGGCGTAACTCCAACAGAAAACCTCAACATTCACACACACAGTGTTCAGTGTGCTCACAACCCGTCCTCTCAATTAATGCGTCTTATTTTGTACGCTATGGTCCTTAACATGCAAATTACAAGGTACCGGCTCACAAATATCCCTGTTTTCTACGCATCTGTAAGTTGGGTTAAGTGGGGGTGCTTGGGTTTCAACATTTGAGGTTAGGTTAGCACTTCGTATTTTGTACGATGTGGCAAATGAAGAGAACGGGCTGCCTAATGCATGCGAACAAAGAAGACATTGAACACATTTTCATTACAATGAACAAGGCCTGGTGGACCAAACTCTCACAAGTCGAGCCTGGCTTCGGGCCGGGCTTGCACCCGCCAAACACACACCGAAACTACGACGTTGGTACAACGTTCGAACACGTTTTAACACTTCCTAACCAGTTATAACAACCAATATAGCAAGTTGTAACAACGTTCTAATACGTCATAAACACGTTAAGCCAAGATGTAACAACTTTATTACAAGTTGTAACAAGCAGAAAATAGAGACAGTTTCGGTTTGTGTTTCCAGGGTGGGGAGTAGAACTCCCGCGAAACAACAAGAAACAACAACAACAAGAAACAACAAGAAACAACTTGACGGTCGTGCCCGCCCGTCAAGTTCTACTCCCAGTGGGGAGTAGAACTTGATACCTGCTTGATACCTGCATCAAGCAGGTATCAAGCAGGTATTAAGGTTGAGGTGTGCTTGCAGAGAGACTTGGGAGAGACGTTGTGCGAGGCGCAGTGTGGCAATTATCACCGTCTAAGGACACCACGTGACTTACTTCCTCTTCATTACATCTCTGACACTTGCTTCATGCCGCGTTCATTAACGGCAGCCAAGGTGTTATAAGATGCCTCTATGTCAGCGTTTATTGAACCTTCGTCATCACCTTCAGTACTCGTCGAGCTGAGCTTACAGGGTTGGGTTTCAGATATTGGGTCCCGCCTCTCCACCTTCAGGAATAACGCACAAGATCCAGAACGCTTTGAGACTCTTCCACATACTTCACTTCCCTGTTCATTATTTTTGCTTTAATACTGAGGCCACGTGACTCATCCGGGGATTTGGTTGGCGCCTCACCTCGGACACAGTACTTTACAGATGCATGCCAGCAATTTAATGGTTTCAATGCATCCAACTTAAGATGATCCGTGTTAAACTTTTCACTATGGGGCAAGAATGTTTAAAATACTGTATGGCATCCATTATGAACTTTTGGTACTGGGTATTCTATTTGGTGTGGGAGAGAGGCGGTCCAGCAAGGTGCTCAGAGATGCTTCGAAAGATTTTGAAAGTCTGTCACACGGGCCTAAAATACAAGATATCGGAGCTAGGGCTTTCACAAAGACTTATTGCCACACTTTGCAGCTTTATAGACAACAGAATAGCTAGGCTCAGGATCAACAGCTTCTTGGGTGACATTATTGAACTGGAAAGTGGAGTACTACAAGGAAGCTGCCTTTCACCCATTCTTTTAAACATATATGCAGCTGACCTGTCCTAATCCGAACATGGAGAATGTCCTCCCCTCCCAATCCTCCAGTCTCGTCCCGCAACTAAATGGAGGCGAGGCTGGAGGAGTGGAGGCGAGGCTGGAGGAGTGGAGGCGAGGCTGGAGGAGTGGAGGCGAGGCTGGAGGAGTGGAGGCGAGGCTGGTGGAGTGGAGGCGAGGCTGGAGGAGTGGAGGCGAGGCTGGAGGAGTGGAGGCGAGGCTGGTGGAGTGGAGGCGAGGCTGCAGGAGTGGAGGCGAGGCTGGAGGAGTGGAGGCGAGGCTGGTGGAGTGGAGGCGAGGCTGGTGGAGTGGAGGCGAGGCTGCAGGAGTGGAGGCGAGGCTGGAGGAGTGGAGGCGAGGCTGGTGGAGTGGAGGCGAGGCTGCAGGAGTGGAGGCGAGGCTGGAGGAGTGGAGGCGAGGCTGGAGGAGTGGAGGCGAGGCTGGTGGAGTGGAGGCGAGGCTGGAGGAGTGGAGGCGAGGCTGGAGGAGTGGAGGCGAGGCTGGTGGAGTGGAGGCGAGGCTGGAGGAGTGGAGGCGAGGCTGGAGGAGTGGAGGCGAGGCTGGTGGAGTGGAGGCGAGGCTGGAGGAGTGGAGGCGAGGCTGGAGGAGTGGAGGCGAGGCTGGTGGAGTGGAGGCGAGGCTGGTGGAGTGGAGGCGAGGCTGGAGGAGTGGAGGCGAGGCTGGAGGAGTGGAGGCGAGGCTGGTGGAGTGGAGGCGAGGCTGGAGGAGTGGAGGCGAGGCTGGAGGAGTGGAGGCGAGGCTGGAGGAGTGGAGGCGAGGCTGGTGGAGTGGAGGCGAGGCTGGAGGAGTGGAGGCGAGGCTGGAGGAGTGGAGGCGAGGCTGGTGGAGTGGAGGCGAGGCTGGTGGAGTGGAGGCGAGGCTGGAGGAGTGGAGGCGAGGCTGGTGGAGTGGAGGCGAGGCTGGAGGAGTGGAGGCGAGGCTGGAGGAGTGGAGGCGAGGCTGGAGGAGTGGAGGCGAGGCTGGTGGAGTGGAGGCGAGGCTGGAGGAGTGGAGGCGAGGCTGGAGGAGTGGAGGCGAGGCTGGAGGAGTGGAGGCGAGGCTGGTGGAGTGGAGGCGAGGCTGGTGGAGTGGAGGCGAGGCTGGAGGAGTGGAGGCGAGGCTGGAGGAGTGGAGGCGAGGCTGGAGGAGTGGAGGCGAGGCTGGAGGAGTGGAGGCGAGGCTGGAGGAGTGGAGGCGAGGCTGGAGGAGTGGAGGCGAGGCTGGTGGAGTGGAGGCGAGGCTGGAGGAGTGGAGGCGAGGCTGGTGGAGTGGAGGCGAGGCTGGAGGAGTGGAGGCGAGGCTGGAGGAGTGGAGGCGAGGCTGGTGGAGTGGAGGCGAGGCTGGTGGAGTGGAGGCGAGGCTGGAGGAGTGGAGGCGGCGAGGGAGGGCGAGGGGATGAGTGCGGGAGGATGGCGGGAGACCGTCAAAAGCATCAACAAGACCTGTAACAACCTCACCAACAACGGCAGTATAGAGACAACAACAAACATCAGCCACACCTGGGTCTGTGCACCTGACGGCTGAGTGGACAGCGCTCGAGATTCGTAGTCCTAGGGTCCGGGGATCGATCCCCAGCGAAGGCGGAAACAAATGGGCAGAGTTTTTTGCTAGGGTCCGGGGATCGATCCCCAGCGAAGGCGGAAACAAATGGGCAGAGTTTCTTTCACTCTGATGCCCCTGTTTCCCTAGCAGTAAATAGGTACCTGGGAGTTAGACAGCTGTTATGGGCTGCTTTCTAGGTGTATGAGTGTGAAAACAAAGTTGATTGACAGTTGAGAGGCGGGCCCAAAGAGTCAGATTTCAACCCCCAAAAGCACAACTAGGTAAATATAACTATGTGAATACACCATACATGCTAATAAGAGCAGAACTAGTGCGTAGTCAACCCGTTCTCGCACTTTCTTATAGTCAATATTGACTTATTAAATACGTGCATATGTGACATACTAATTTGTCACATATGCACTTATTTAATAAGTCAATATTGACTTAAAGAAAGTGCGAGAACGGGTTGGCGTAGTAATGTGACAGACACTCTCCCAGAAGCAGCAACTGCACAGACAGTAAGGCTCGCATCATCGACGACGACCAGTGGAGTACCTGCTGCATGGTAAGTAACAAGACCACCACCAGTACTCTCTAATCGATACGAGGACCAGTCCTCCAACAACCTCACAATCAGGTATTTAGGGTTCAATTCCCGGGCGGGGCAGAAATGGTTGGGCACGTTTCCTTTGTGTGGATGCCTATGTTCATCTAGCAGCAAATAGTTACCATGGAGTCAGGCAACTGTTGTGGGGACCTCGATGCACTCCTCAAGTATACATTTACACACACTTTCTATCCCCGAAAATCGAACTAAAAAATTAAGTGAACTAAGTCTGACAAAACATATAAGAACTAGCAATTCAGTGTTATGCGGTTATTACAGAACAATGTTGTTTTACAGAGCAATACTGGAACAATTGCCGGATGTCCAGTTACAGCACAATTAACAATTATAGTATTTTAAGGAATAATATCAGTAGCAACAATTATAGTATCTGCAACCGCTGTAACGCAAGTAGAAGCGGTCGTTGCAATTGCGGTAATGGTTGGAGCAGCGGCATTAAGCACGACTTACAAGCCAAGGCAAACTGCTCCAAAGATGCACGACTTAACCGGAGCATAAACTGCTGCCCCAGGAGCGTTGCCAGCCCCAGGAGCATTGCCAGCCCCATTACCTCACTCCATAGAGACTTACTTCCCTCTGAGCAATGACTCGCCAGTCCAAATCCATTACACTTAAACTTTCATGACATTATCTGCAACAGCTCCTGCAGGCCAGGGATGCACTTCGCGCTCCCCAGAAATATATTATCAAAACTGAGTCTCGTTGGGGAAACATTCTCCTTTTTTTATATATTTTGAGGTGTGCTCACGGAGCTCTCCCAAGACATTCTCATGCTGATATGCGCTTATGGACGCACCGCTGGGTAATTTCCTATTTTCAAGAAACGTGTCTCGACATCTCCCGCAACAAATTTGTATATGTGCATATTGTGGCTACCCTTCATGTGCAGAGCTCATGTATATGTACATATTA
>NC_091152.1:15360010-15372510 GCF_040958095.1 Procambarus clarkii
AATGGGAAAATGTATGCAGACAGCTGGGCCAATGGGAAAATGTATGCAGACAGCTGGGCCAATGGAAAAATGTATGCAGACAGCTGGGGTAATGCGAAAATGAATGCAGACAGCTGGGCTAATGGGAAAATGTATGCAGACAGCTGGGCCAATGGGAAAATGTATGCAGACAGCTGGGCCAATGGAAAAATGTATGCAGACAGCTGGGGTAATGCGAAAATGTATGCAGACAGCTGGGGTAATGCGAAAATGTATGCAGACAGCTGGGGTAATGCGAAAATGTATGCAGACAGCTGGGGTAATGCGAAAATGTATGCAGACAGCTGGGATCATTTTAAAAAAATTGCAGACAGCTGGGACTATTATAAAAATGTTTGCAGACAGGCGGGACCATGTAAAATGTTTGCAGACATCTGCGACAATGTAAAAACATATATGGGTAGACGAAGCTATAAAAACATACATAGACATATGTAACAATTAAAATAAGGTACGACCTGAGCAGGACAATAAAGTCAGCCATTTCCCGAAGCCACGCGATAAAAGCACACACTTACAGCACCAATGAAAAAACTTAAGAGGCAATAGGGAAAGTTGCCGGTGTGTTGGTGAGCACAGCGGTCAACACGTGTTCAGAGGGCATGCGGGTTTATTGATATATGTTGACCACACCACACACTAGAAGTTGAAGGGACGACGACGTTTCGGTCCGTCCTGGACCATTCTCAAGTCGACTTGAGAATGGTCCAGGACGGACCGAAACGTCGTCGTCCCTTCAACTTCTAGTGTGTGGTCTGGTCAACGTACTTTAGCCACGTTATTGTGACTCATCGCCTGCTTATTGATATATACACTGAAAGGCAATCTCTGAGACACTCCTTGCCTCGTCAGGGCATTGTCCCCTTAAATGGCAGTCGCAGCATAGTATCTACTTGTTGAATTAAATTCACCTACACGGTTCATGACTTAAGTGTAGGTGATGATTCCTCATAAATATTATGAGGGTTCATCACTTACATTTGAATTTGTTCAATACGTTAGACGGATCAGCAATCCAAACAGTGCCAATGAGAGGACTATATATGGTCAAGTTATTGTCACGATGGCGTCTGCTTAACATACGCCTCTTCCTCGTCTCATGTCATAATTACCCCACTTTTAATTGTGCAAGACAACCCCAGCTTTAAGATAGTTACATTTGCAAGGAGGCAACATGGCTGTATTTTAAAATGTTGCTCTACTCAAATTCTGGGGTAGATTGGGGGTTAGCCTGGACGGCCATTTCCATCATAGTGGGTGGCAAAACTGTTTCAGGGAAGCCAGTTTGGCGCCAGGGGGGTAAGGCTTGATGATATACAGGATGAAGAATAGACAAGGCGATTGGCTGCAAGCAGCGCTAATTAGCCAATCAAGGAATGACCCGAGATCACGTGACCAGTGTGAGGTACCTGAGTGGCGCATCGCGGCCTGGCAGGTCGTCACTGTAACTCAAGCAATCGTTATCTTGAGATGATTTCAGGGCTTTTTAGTGTCCCCGCGGCCCGGTCCTCGACCAGGCCTCCACCCCCAGGAAGCAGCCCGTGACAGCTGACTAACACCCAGGTAACTATTTTACTGCTAGGTAACAGGGGCATAGGGTGAAAGAAACTTTGCCCATTGTTTCTCGCCGGCGCCCGGGATCGAACCCGGGACCACAGGATCACAAGTCCAGCGTGCTGTCCGCTCGGCCGACCGGCTCCCTCGTACGGGATCGTACGGGGAGAGACTACCCTTCTTCCCTACATGGTCTATACCTATTACCTACTATCCCTCTATATCTCTCCATGAACCTTCATATCTCTAACCTGTCTCCTTTCCCATCCCCTCTCTCTTCACTATCTATTAACATGCAGTGAAGAGAAAGATGAAACAGACTATGGAACAGACAAGAAATAATAGACAAGAGGAGAGGAAAGAGCAAGTGTATGGGCCACCATCACTGGCCCTTGACACTCTCCCTCTCGTATTAACTCATCACCACCACGACTCTCCCCCACACTAACTCAACACCACCACGACTCTCCCCTCACACTAACTCATCACAACCACAACACTCTCCCCCACACTAACTCATCACAACCACGACTCTCCCCCACACTAACTCATCACAACCACGACTCTCCCCCACACTAACTCATCACAACCACAACACTCTCCCCCCACACTAACTCATCACAACCACAACTCTCCCCCCACACTAACTCATCACAACCACGACTCTCCCCCACACTAACTCATCACAACCACAACACTCTCCCTCACACTAACTCATCACAACCACAACACTCTCCCCCACACTAACTCATCACAACCACAACACTCTCCCCCACACTAACTCATCACAACCACGACTCTCCCCCACACTAACTCATCACAACCACAACACTCTCCCCCACACTAACTCATCACAACCACAACTCTCCCCCCACACTAACTCATCACAACCACGACTCTCCCTCACACCAACTCATCACATATTGCCTCATCACGACTAAATCTTCTTCAAAACCGATTGAAATAATATTTTACACGACTCTTGGAATGATCTAAGGTACCAACAGAGCGGCGCTTAGTGACCAACGGGAATGTTTCAAGTTACAGTAACCAACGTTACAAAAGCTACCTACTATGACAAGTAGCGCTCACACACGGGCTGCTCCGCCGACAAGGCCTCGCCGGGGTCAACACTCAACATTAATCATTACGTCATACTGCGGGTTCCTAACATTCGAGTTTTACCGAGAGATTAACGAGGGAGACGGGTTGACAGCCTCACACGGCTGTCAGTATATAGTGAGTCACTCGGCATCACCTCTACCCGTCTCATAGCGCCGTGTCTGACACTCTGGCTTGTTCCACTCCTTCCCCGATAATAACTCCTATTTACACGAGTAACTAGTAACGATCAAGTAATTACTACTTGAGTAACTACAGTTTTCTTTATCCTGTCTCGTTGCCTGTGTCTAAACTTTCACCCTGTGGCCCCATTGCCTGTCTAAACTTTCATCCTGTGGCCCCGTTGCCTGTCTAAACTTTCATCCTGTGGCCCCGTTGCCTGTCTAAACTTTCACCCTGTGGCCCCGTTGCCTGTCTAAACTTTCATCCTGTGGCCCCATTGCCTGTCTAAACTTTCACCCTGTGGCCCCGTTGTCTGTCTAAACTTTCACCCTGTGGCCCCATTGCCTGTCTAAACTTTCATCCTGTGGCCCCATTGCCTGTCTAAACTTTCATCCTGTGGCCCCGTTGCCTGTCTAAACTTTCACCCTGTGGCCCCGTTGCCTGTCTAAACTTTCATCCTGTGGCCCCATTGCCTGTCTAAACTTTCACCCTGTGGCCCCGTTGCCTGTCTAAACTTTCACCCTGTGGCCCCATTGCCTGTCTAAACTTTCACCCTGTGGCCCCGTTGTCTGTCTAAACTTTCACCCTGTGGCCCCATTGCCTGTCTAAACTTTCACCCTGTGGCCCCATTGCCTGTCTAAACTTTCACCCTGTGGCCCCATTGCCTGTCTAAACTTTCATCCTGTGGCCCCGTTGCCTGTCTAAACTTTCACCCTGTGGCCCCGTTGCCTGTCTAAACTTTCATCCTGTGGCCCCATTGCCTGTCTAAACTTTCACCCTGTGGCCCCGTTGCCTGTCTAAACTTTCACCCTGTGGCCCCATTGCCTGTCTAAACTTTCACCCTGTGGCCCCGTTGCCTGTCTAAACTTTCACCCTGTGGCCCCGTTGCCTGTCTAAACTTTCATCCTGTGGCCCCGTTGCCTGTCTAAAAGTTCCCTGTTGATCACCGTTCACTACAACACAGAAAATATTAAGGAGTATCCGGTTATGGACGTCGCTCTAAATGGTGGGCAAAAACAGCTTGAAAAAGGAGCTTGTATTGGTGGGCGAGAGAGCCTGCCCACCCTATTATAGGCTTCCTGGTGGGGCCGGGTCGATAAGGCGTCCAGGAGAGTATACCCAAGTGTTTCCCAGGAGGCCTTCGCCTCCCTCCACCAGCCAGCACCGCCCCACACCACCACCACCACCAGAGGAAACAACGCACCAGGAAAAGAGGGAACGGAAGCGATAGAGGAATAGGGAAATGGGGGGTAGAACGAGAGATAAAGAGAAATATGATGTACTCACCTTGTTGTTTTTTCAGGGGGTTGAGCTCTGGCTCTTTGGTCCCGCCTTCCAACTGTCAATCAACTGGTGTACAGGTTCCTGAGTTTATTGGGCTCTATCATATCTTTATTTGAATCTGTGTATGGAGTCAGCCTCCACCACAACACTACTTAATGCATTCCATTTGTTAACTACCCTGACACTGAAAAAATTCTTTCTAACGTCCCTGTGGCTCATCTGTGTGTGTGAGTGTGTGTTTACTCATCTATTTGTGCCTATAGGATCGAACATTGACTCTTGGATCCCGCCTTTCTAGCCACCAGTTGTTTACAGCAATGACTCTTGTCCTATTTCCCTCTCATATCTAGTTTAAAAATTATAAACAGAGTTTGCTTCCACAACCTGCTACTAAAGTGCGTTCTATTTTTCCTCTACTCTCACGCTAAAAGAAAGCTTCCTAACATCTATGTGACTCATCTGAGTTTCCAGCTTCCACCTATTTCCCCCCTCGTTCTGTAGTGTTGTGTAGTATTCAGTGTGAGCATTTCGTCTATTTCCACTCTGTCAATTCCCCTGAGTATTTTATATGTTCCCCCTGAGTGTGTGTGTGTGTGTGTGTGTGTGTGTGTGTGTGTGTGTGTGTGTGTGTGTGTGTGTGTATGTGTGTGTGTGTGTGTGTGTGTGTGTGTGTGTGTGTGTGTGAGAGTGTGTGTGTGTGTGAGTGTGTGTGTGTGTGTGTGTGTGTGTGTGTGTGTGTGTGTGTGTGTGTGAGTGTGTGTGAGTGTGAGTGTGAGTGTGAGTGTGTGTGTGTGTGTGTGTGTGTGTGTGTGTGTGTGTGTGTGTGTGTGTGTGTGTGTGTGTGTGTGTGTGTGTGTGTGTGTGTGTGTGTGTCTCCTTCCACAGGAGGAAGGGTAATGTATGGTGAAGGGTAGCATGGGGAACCTGACCATCCAGGGTGTGGTCCGTGGACTCCAGGATGCACGAAGACGCCACAAGTGTAGCAAGATGATGGGTGCACAAAGATCCAAGGTGTACCATGGTGCTTGGTGTACCAAAATGTGTATTAACATGCTGAGTGTAGCAAGATGTGTTCCAAGATCCTGGGTCTACCAAGAAGTGTACCAAGATGCTGGGTGTACCAAGAAGTGTACCAAGATGCTGGGTCTACCAAGAAGTGTACCAAGATGCTGGGTCTACCAAGAAGTGTACCAAAATGCTGGGTCTACCAAGAAGTGTATTAAGACGCTGGGTGAATCAAAGTAGTGCTCCAAGACGCAGGATAAAATGTAAGCTAACATAACAAGCAAAATAAAGAGGAACAGGCAGAAGAACTCCACGGACTGATTTAATTATAAAATCACGCTGCCCTAACTCCGCGCCCCAGGTGGTGGGGGCTGCACAGACTACTCTCTCTCCAGGTGGTGGGGGCTGCACTGACTACTCTCTCTCCAGGTGGTGTGGGCTGCACAGACTACTCTCTCTCCAGGTGGTGGGGGCTGCACAGACTACTCTCTCTCCAGGTGGTGTGGGCTGCACTGACTACTCTCTCTCCAGGTGGTGGGGGCTGCACAGACTACTCTCTCCAGGTGGTGGGGGCTGCACAGACTACTCTCTCTCCAGGTGGTGGGGGCTGCACTGACTACTCTCTCTCCAGGTGGTGGGGGCTGCACAGACTACTCTCTCTCCAGGTGGTGGGGGCTGCACTGACTACTCTCTCTCCAGGTGGTGGGGGCTGCACAGACTACTCTCTCTCCAGGTGGTGGGGGCTGCACAGACTACTCTCTCTCCAGGTGGTGGGGGCTGCACTGACTACTCTCTCTCCAGGTGGTGGGGGCTGCACAGACTACTCTCTCTCCAGGTGGTGGGGGCTGCACTGACTACTCTCTCTCCAGGTGGTGGGGGCTGCACAGACTACTCTCTCTCCAGGTGGTGGGGGCTGCACTGACTACTCTCTCTCCAGGTGGTGGGGGCTGCACTGACTACTCTCCAGGTGGTGGGGGCTGCACTGACTACTCTCTCTCCAGGTGGTGGGGGCTGCACAGACTACTCTCTCTCCAGGTGGTGGGGGCTGCACAGACTACTCTCTCTCCAGGTGGTGCGGGCTGCTCTGACTACTCTCCAGGTGGTGGGGGCTGCACTGACTACTCTCTCTCCAGGTGGTGGGGGCTGCACTGACTACTCTCTCTCCAGGTGGTGGGGGCTGCACTGACTACTTTCTCTCTCCAGGTGGTGGGGGCTGTACTGACTACTCTCTCTCTCTCTCCAGGTGGTGGGGGCTGCACTGACTACTCTCTCTCCAGGTGGTGGGGGCTGTACTGACTACTCTCTCTCTCCAGGTGGTGGGGGCTGTACTGACTACTCTCTCTCCAGGTGGTGGGGGCTGTACTGACTACTCTCTCTCCAGGTGGTGGGGGCTGTACTGACTACTCTCTCTCTCCAGGTGGTGGGGGCTGCACTGACTACTCTCTCTCTCCAGGTGGTGGGGGCTGTACTGACTACTCTCTCTCCAGGTGGTGGGGGCTGCACTGACTACTCTCTCTCCAGGTGGTGGGGGCTGCACTTACTACTCTCTCTCTCCAGGTGGTGGGGGCTGTACTGACTACTCTCTCTCTCCAGGTGGTGGGGGCTGTACTGACTACTCTCTCTCCAGGTGGTGGGGGTTGTACTGACTACTCTCTCTCCAGGTGGTGGGGGCTGTACTGACTACTCTCTCTCTCTCCAGGTGGTGGGTGCTGCACCGACTACTCTCTCTCCAGGTGGTGGGGGCTGCACAGACTACTCTCTCTCCAGGTGGTGGGGGCTGCACCGACTACTCTCTCTCCAGGTGGTGGGGGCTGCACTGACTACTCTCTCTCCAGGTGGTGGGGGCTGCTCTGACTACTCTCCAGGTGGTGGGGGCTGCTCTAACTACTCTCTCTCCAGGTGGTGGGGGCTGCTCTGACTACTCTCCAGGTGGTGGGGGCTGCACTGACTAGATATGGACTTCAAGTCACCAATATGATCACCATAACCTGCTCACTCCATCTCTGCGTCCCTCAAGCATCACCATAAAGGTTCAAACCACTATTCTACTCCTAGTTTCAAGGCACTCTACACAATCTGTCCTAGTCCAATAGTGGAATATGCAGCACCGACCCCACAATACACACCTTGTGAAGCATAAAATCACATTTGACAAGTACAGAGATTTGCACCAAGATTGCGGAGGTAACAGGACTGAACTATGAAGATATTAAGGGAGCTAGGCCTCACAACCAAAGAGCAAAAAAGAAACAGGGTGGGGACATGCTCGCAACATACAAGATACTGTGGGGAATTGACAAGGTGGAAAAGGCCAGCCTCTTTAAAGTGAGAGAATGTAAGAACGAGATGACACACTTGGAAGCTGGAAACGCAAATGAGTTGAACATACTGAATGAAGTTGTGGAAGCCACCTCAGTCCACAACATTTATGTTAATGCCTGATTCTAAAAAGAATTCTAAAGCCAGAATAATTAAAATATAACTCTACGGATCCAACAAGTCTTGTAGGCGTGGCATTAAACACCAGACCTCACTTCCCCGTAAGTACTACTCTACTTTACTACCACCATCAACATCCCACTCCCCCCCCCCCCCCACTCCCCATCACACGCACGATAGTCACATCTCCCTTCCCCCACCACACGCACGCCAGCGACCCCCCACCACCACCCCCCCCACCACAACACCGTACTTCCATCGTCCCACATTTAAGTAACATGAAGCGTACCGTACAAAATCCTCCCGAGACATAAGGCTCACTTCACCCACCAAAGAACACAACTGGCGTAGGAAGAGGATTTGGATTAGCAGGAGGAAGAGGAGGAGGATTTGGATTAGCAGGAGGAAGAGGAGGAGGATTTGGATTAGTAGGAGGAAGAGGAGGAGGATTTGGATTAGCAGGAGGAAGAGGAGGAGGATTTGGATTAGCAGGAGGAAGAGGAGGAGGATTTGGATTAGCAGGAGGAAGAGGAGGAGGATTTGGATTAGCAGGAGGAAGAGGAGGAGGATTTGGATTAGCATAAGGATGGGAGGAGGAAGAAGAGGAGGACAAGGAGAAGTAGGAGGAGGAATGTTACGGGCATGAAAATACAAGTTGCCAATACAATGAGGAAATACAGCCGGTCGGCCGAGCGGACAGCACGCTGGACTTGTGATCCTGTGGTCCTGGGTTCGATCCCAGGCGCCGGCGAGAAACAATGGGCAGAGTTTCTTTCACCCTATGCCCCTGTTACCTAGCAGTAAAATAGGTACCTGGATGTTAGTCAGCTGTCACGGGCTGCTTCCAGGGGGTGGAGGCCTGGTCGAGGACCGGGCCGCGGGGACACTAAAAAAAAAAAAAAGCCCCGAAATCATCTCAAGAAGAGGACAAAACCCCGGTCTTTCCCGCCTCTACTCTACAAGTTAAGAACTGCCTCGACATTCTCCATGTGGCATGTTTCCGAGTCCTTCCTCACTGCCTCTCATGTTGTGGCCTGATGCATCCACTCTTACTTAGGCACGTTCTCATTGTTGTGCTCCTCGTTAAATGGCACTGTGCCACCGGGGGCCAGGGAAGGGAGGACGGTGGAGGTAGAACATGGGGGAGGAACGGACAGTACTCGGGAAACACAGAAAATAACACACCTTCGTTCAGTGACACAGTCAAACGAAATTACGTTTATCGACAAAGGTTATATTTACTGACATCATGACAACATGGACCTCCACACACCCCAGACATCATGACACATCATGGACCACCACACTCCCCAGACATCATGACACATCATGGACCACCACACTCCCCAGACATCATGACACATGGACCACCACACTCCCCAGACATCATGACACAACATGGACCACCACACACCCCAGACATCATGACACAACATGGACCACCACACTCCCCAGACATCATGACACATCATGGACCACCACACACCCCAGACATCATGACACAACATGGACCACCACACACCCCAGACATCATGACACAACATGGACCACCACACTCCCCAGACATCATGACACATGGACCACCACACACCCCAGACATCATGACACAACATGGACCACCACACTCCCCAGACATCATGACACATCATGGACCACCACACACCCCAGACATCATGACACATGGACCACCACACACCCCAGACATTATGACACATGGACCACCACACACCCCAGACATCATGACACATCATGGACCACCACACTCCCCAGACATTATGACACATGGACCACCACACTCCCCAGACATCATGACATCATGGACCACCACACACCCCAGACATCATGACACATCATGGACCACCACACTCCCCAGACATCATGACACATCATGGACCACCACACACCCCAGACATTATGACACAACATGGACCACCACACACCCCAGACATCATGACACATCATGGACCACCACACACCCCAGACATCATGACACATCATGGACCACCACACACCCCAGACATTATGACACATCATGGACCACCACACACCCCAGACATTATGACACAACATGGACCACCACACACCCCAGACATTATGACACATCATGGACCACCACACACCCCAGACATTATGACAACATGGACCACCACACACCCCAGACATTATGACACAACATGGACCACCACACACCCCAGACATTATGACACAACATGGACCACCACACACCCCAGACATTATGACACATCATGGACCACCACACACCCCAGACATTATGACAACATGGACCACCACACACCCCAGACATTATGACACAACATGGACCACCACACACCCCAGACATTATGACACATCATGGACCACCACACACCCCAGACATCATGACACAACATGGACCACCACACACCCCAGACATCATGACACAACATGGACCACCACACTCCCCAGACATCATGACACATGGACCACCACACACCCCAGACATCATGACACATCATGGACCACCACACACCCCAGACATCATGACACATGGACCACCACACACCCCAGACATTATGACACATGGACCACCACACACCCCAGACATCATGACACATCATGGACCACCACACTCCCCAGACATTATGACACATGGACCACCACACTCCCCAGACATCATGACATCATGGACCACCACACACCCCAGACATCATGACACATCATGGACCACCACACTCCCCAGACATCATGACACATCATGGACCACCACACACCCCAGACATTATGACACAACATGGACCACCACACACCCCAGACATCATGACACATCATGGACCACCACACACCCCAGACATCATGACACATCATGGACCACCACACACCCCAGACATTATGACACATCATGGACCACCACACACCCCAGACATTATGACACAACATGGACCACCACACACCCCAGACATTATGACACATCATGGACCACCACACACCCCAGACATTATGACAACATGGACCACCACACACCCCAGACATTATGACACAACATGGACCACCACACACCCCAGACATTATGACACAACATGGACCACCACACTCCCCAGACATCATGACACATCATGGACCACCACACACCCCAGACATTATGACACATCATGGACCACCACACACCCCAGACATTATGACAACATGGACCACCACACACCCCAGACATTATGACACAACATGGACCACCACACACCCCAGACATTATGACACAACATGGACCACCACACTCCCCAGACATCATGACACATCATGGACCACCACACACCCCAGACATTATGACACATCATGGACCACCACACACCCCAGACATTATGACAACATGGACCACCACACACCCCAGACATTATGACACAACATGGACCACCACACACCCCAGACATTATGACACATCATGGACCACCACACACCCCAGACATTATGACACATCATGGACCACCACACACCCCAGACATTATGACACAACATGGACCACCACACACCCCAGACATCATGACACAACATGGACCACCACACACCCCAGACATCATGACACATCATGGACCACCACACACCCCAGACATCATGACACATCATGGACCACCACACTCCCCAGACATTATGACACAACATGGACCACCACACACCCTAGACATCATGACACAACATGGACCACCACACACCCCAGACATCATGACACATCATGGACCACCACACACCCCAGACATCATGACACATCATGGACCACCACACTCCCCAGACATCATGACACAACATGGAGCACCACACACCCCAGACATCATGACACAACATGGACCACCACACACCCTCCCCCCCCCGGCCTTCACTATACTTTACACTGCCTTAAGACAAATGTTTGGAACTCGCAGGAATTAAGGAATGTTAGGAACTCCAAAATTCGGATACAAATGTGCAAAATGTTTCTTTCACCCTGATGCCCTTGATACCTAGCAGTAAATAGGTACCAGGGAGTTAGACAGCAGCTACCGGTTGCTTCCTGGGGGTGTGTATAACAAAAAGGCGGCCTGGTCGAGGACCGGGCCGCGGGGACGCTAAGCCACGAAATCATCTCAAGATAACCTCAAGAAGATGATAACCACAGAACAGGGTCTTTGAGGGCGAAGACGCTATTTCAAGCTTACTTTGTATGTCCTCTAGTACCATACAGACGTTGTCCTTCCCTCTAGTACCATACAGACGTTGTCCTTCCCTCTAGTACCATACAGACGTTGTCCTTCCCTCTAGTACCATACAGACGTTGTCCTTCCCTCTAGTACCATACAGACGTTGTCCTTCCCTCTAGTACCATACAGACGTTGTCCTTCCCTCTAGTACCATACAGACGTTGTCCTTCCCTCGAGTACCATACAGACGTTGTCCTTCCCTCTAGTACCATACAGACGTTGTCCTTCCCTCTAGTACCATACAGACGTTGTCCTTCCCTCTAGTACCATACAGACGTTGTCCTTCCCTCTAGTACCATACAGACGTTGTCCTTCCCTCTAGTACCATACAGACGTTGTCCTTCCCTCTAGTACCATACAGACGTTGTCCTTCTCTCTAGTACCATACAGACGTTGTCCTTCCCTCGAGTACCATACAGACGTTGTCCTTCCCTCTAGTACCATACAGACGTTGTCCTTCCCTCTAGTACCATACAGACGTTGTCCTTCCCTCTAGTACCATACAGACGTTGTATGTCCTTCCCTCTAGTACCATACAGACGTTGTCCTTCCCTCTAGTACCATACAGACGTTGTATGTCCTTCTCTCAAGTACCATACAGACGTTGTCCTTCTCTCTAGTACCATACAGACGTTGTCCTTCTCTCTAGTACCATACAGACGTTGTCCTTCCCTCGAGTACCATACAGACGTT
>NC_091152.1:15375010-15384212 GCF_040958095.1 Procambarus clarkii
TCTCCAGCTATACTGTCTGTTGGTACAGACATAACTTCGCCCTTGTTATTGTTGTCCCCTAACTGCCCCTTGCCACTTGGAGGGGTATAGGGTATTTATGAAGCTACAAGGCACCAATCCCCCCAGCCACAGGGCAGGGCCAGAAGGCGCCCCTAAGCATACCTAATACCCTATCAAACACAAACTAAAATTACACATAAATGGCAGATCTCATCACAACCCACAAGAGTTAAGATGATACTAATAACACACAATAATAACATGAAAAACATACATAAAATGGAAAATTCTAAGACATTAACTCATGCGTGTCCACCTTCCTGATCACTTGCCTGTACTCGTCTTAGAGCACAGTTAAGAACATAAGTATGAAGGAAACTGCAGAATGTTGGTGGGCCCGTAAGACGAAGCTCCAATTTATATTCACCCAAAAATCATCTGTAACTATAAGAGTGTTTCTTCGAGGTCGGAGGCCAGACGCTTGGGGTTACCCTCACTAAACTTTGCTGGGTGATTGGTGATTGCATTCCGAGTGTTATTGGGTGGTTGGGCTCGACACCCCATGCCCCTCCTTAAGAAGGGTCGGCTACTATTCCGAATCCCAGATTCTCCGATGAATTATGAAATGTGGGTTTGATTGTCCGCAGAATGTTAAAACTTATTTTTTTACGAATGTTATCAACAGTGATGAATGTGTATACAGTATACAGACGAGTGTACATGATGAATGTGTATAACGTTGCTTGAATGTTGCTAGAACATATTTTGCCCACTGGGATGGGAGAGAACAGAAGGGAGAGAGGAAGAGAGGGGAGAGAGGGAGAGAGAACGGGAGTGAGAGAAATATAGAGAACAGGATGGAGGGAGAGGCAGAGAGAATGTGAGGTAGAGAGTACGGGAGGGAGGGAAAGAGGCAGAGAGAGAACGGGAAAGAAAGAAGCAGAGAAAGAGAGGGAGGAAAGAGGGAAAGTATAGAGTATAAGAGCAAGAGAGAGAGAGAGAGAGAGAGAGAGAGAGAGAGAGAGAGAGAGAGAGAGAGAGAGAGAGAGAGAGAGAGAGAGAGAGAGAGAGAGAGAGAGAGAGAGAGAGAGAGAGAGAGAGAGAGAGAGAGAGAGAGACCAGACCCAGGTACAGCCGAGTAGCCCATCTTGCTCATACATATGCCTACTCTACGCTTGAAACAATCCAGAGAGCCCACATCTATCATGTTATCCGGTAACTTGTTCCACAAATCAATAACCCTGATTCCAAACCAGTAGTTACCCAGGTCTTTTCTAAATTTAAACTTGTCCAATTTATTTCCAATGTTTCGCGTTCTATTTTGAGTTCACACACTATTCATTAGCACATGTCCACTTTGGTGCCTCGAGCCTCGCTATAGCCGTGTTCAACACACATGTCTCAGCTCGTTCTCATTAACGAATTATCTTTCCTATGCTCCCTTCCTCCTCACATTCGCCCTCGTCTCAAAAGCCTTCTTACTTGGCTACAAGAACTTTCGCAGAAGCCTGACGCCTACCATAGAAACAACTTTTATGGTCGGAATTGATGTATCTGAAGTCGGCAACCCAATACTTGGCACAAAACCTTTAGCAAGCAAAGATACATCGGCGCTCTGAAACTGTGAGGGGTGACCTGCCACTCAGAAGGTGGTGTTGGGAGCTGTCATTCAGGAGTTGGTCGGGGAACCTGCCACTCAGGAGTAGGTGGGGGGACCTCCCATGCTTGTACCCTTTTCCCCTCTCTCCCTTAGTGCCCTTTATCCCTCTACCTCTCCCATTTAACGACCTCCTATTCGGCTCTTCCTATCTCCATGTATCCCTTTCTCCTCCTCTCTATCCTCTATACTTTTCTCTCCGCCATTTCTCCATTTTTCTTCCCTCCATCTCTCCATTTTCATCTCTCCCCTCCACCTCTTTCTCCTTCCACCTCGTTTTCCCTCTCATCTCAAGTTACGTGCCTCACTCCTGGCAAATATTTCCCCTGGCCTGTGCAGCTGTCCTGACTCTCACTGGTACAAAAACGCCCCAGTGGGGATCTCATCTTGCATTTTATGTACCTCGCCTTCCACCTATCTTCCCTTTTCCCCGGTTTTTGTGCTGCTGAATTTCCGTTAGAGACGCTCTTTGTGGCTCGACCCGCAGCCAATTATACAATACAAAGCAGTGCAGAAATACAAGTAGAATACAATAGAATACAGAACACCTGTATGAGACTCTCCAAGTAGATTCACCAACAGCTAATTGGTAACAAGTACATATGATACACAATAGATACACAATACAGTACAGTGCAATGCAACGCAGTGCGATAAAATACAGCACAGCAAAATAATATGCAATATAGAATGTTAGGTTGAGGACAGCGGGATTGTTGATTGTTGTCGCCGAAGGCGGCTAGTTTATTGTGCACCCCATACTCATCCTGTGAGCGGTAGCGCAAAAGCATTACAGAGGGCACAAAAGGTCTTTATCAGACCTCATCTTAGATTATTACATAAACAATTTCATCTATCCAGGACAGCGGGATGGAACCAGCGTCGTGGGCCACTCAGACGCACACAGTACCCATGATAACTCTCCCATGTAACACGTTACTGTGATATCACTGTGTAATACGCCAAGTGCTGGCAGTATCCTGCCTTGTAAGTGGCAAGTTAAGCTGCCCTCAGCGAGTGTCCGTCGCTTCCATAACGAGTTTATCGGACAACTTATTCAAGCACTTTGGTGGACTTTTACCTCTTGTTCCTAATGTGTTTTGTATTATTGGAATGAATCTGTAGCACTGTACTCGGTATTTGCTATTTTTCTGGGACTCCATGAATGTAGCTGCACCCCCTCCCCCCGCCTTCTGCTACTGGCGGGGGGGAAGGGGTGCCACACCGCCTGCTTACCGAACCTGCCACTACAGGGCATCATGGCCACCGAATCAGGAGGCTCTCTAACAGTAATTAGGTATGTGTAGCTGTGGACCTCGTTGTGCTAGAAAGACGGCCGTGGCGAGGCTCCTCTTGATAGTGTGATTGACTCTAACGTGTCATGCAGTCTTTGATTCTAACCTACGACAAATGTGTCGTAGGTTAGTCGTAGGTAGGTGTGTCATTGGAAGTCGTTCTGGTCTGCCACAGATGCATCTGAGTTCGATGAGGCTAAGGGCAGCAAAGTGACCAGCTATACCTATGCGAAGATCCCGCCTCGAAATCTTAAGGGAGAATAAAATATTAGATCCCGCCTCGAAATATTAGCTTTGTCTGAAAAAATAATTCGCAAAGTATCTACCTAAGATGATGGGGGTTCCACCTCTAGTTGTACTGCCGACAACCCTTCATGAAGGGATGTACTGTACTCGTGGAGCCTTCTGAGGCTCCCACTATGCACTTATATACTGTAGCCTCCTACCGCTCAAACTTACTTTGTATTTTATCGGAAGCTGTAGCTCTCAAGCTCATGAGATGCCGAGCAGCAACCGAGAATGCAGCGTGCATTTCTCCTCTGTATTAAAACATCGAAGTGCTATTTCGATCCTTGAAAAAGGACTTGTCGCTTTTACACTAAGATCCAAGGGATCCAAAGATGCAATCAAATAATATGTCTGTATGTTTCTGTGTCCCAGGTAGATGGCCAGACTTTATGGACCCTCACGCAACTTTGTACGGAGTTCGTGATATGACGGAGTGTCATAGAGGAATTGGGATCAGTCCCCCATGCTTACTGCGACGCCCAGCGACTCGTGTGAAATGTAAACTTGTGGTTTTATTTTCATATAGTTCTTGACAGTTTTCAGCAATTTAAAATATTCCACAACCCACACTACGTAGTTTTTTTTTAACTACAACAAAGTTTTTTAACTATATTGTTACAACGTTCCCTGAAGGCAACAATAGTAAAATAACGTTGTGATTATGTTGTGTGTTTGCTGGGATTGTATGTTGTGAAAGAGGAGGAGGAGGAGGTGAAAGGCGGCTAAGAAGGAGAGAAACCTTTACATCTTTCCTCGATTCATGGTACCTTACTTTGTATTTATTAAACAATATACGAGGTTGGAAACTTTAGAGAAGATACTAAAGCCTCGGAGACGATAATAAAGAGTATTCAGAGAAGACCTTGTGGATTCTCACTCAACACTTTAATATTTTATTTTCCTACCATCCCTATTCTTTTGTGTGTATATATATATATATATATATATATATATATATATATATATATATATATATATATATATATATATATATATATTATATATTCGTTTTATTTAAACTTTGTTACAAAAAAGGAGTTACATATAGGGTACAATGACGATTGTTACAGTAAAAATTAATATATATATATATATATATATATATATATATATATGCAAATTTTGGAGCAATGGGGTGGGATTGAACTCGTGTCCACGACGCATGCATTACCCACTAGACCATGATGAACTTTACAGCAACTGTCCAATGACGCTATTTCAGTCCCACTGCATTGTTCCAGAATGTTCTTATAAACTAAGTTGATTAAGACTACTGAGCACACTCAAGACAGTGACGTCCCAGACACGTGGAGGAACAACTAGGGGCTCGGATCTTCCCAGACAGGTCCACCTGACTTAATCACTCAGAAGAAGTGATTAAGTCAGAAAAGTTGTAAAAAATGTCCACGACATAATTCTCACC
Organism: Procambarus clarkii; assembly: GCF_040958095.1. Taxonomy (NCBI): domain Eukaryota; kingdom Metazoa; phylum Arthropoda; class Malacostraca; order Decapoda; family Cambaridae; genus Procambarus; species Procambarus clarkii. The sequence goes on from NC_091152.1 coordinate 15,379,674, forward strand.
AAACACGAATTGCAATATTCGGACGAAATTCGCTACAAAAACTCGAATATATTTTAGGTCAAAAGATTATAATTTTCCTTTTAGAACAAATCAAAGAATAAAAATATTGATGCTGAAATTTAACACTCACACTATCAAACTAACACGAAAATCATTAATCCCTCCCAGAGTGTGAGAATCACTGTTTCCAGGACCGGGATTAAGAGCAGGGATTAACAAGAGGTGCGAAAGGGAACAATCCATCCCAGGAAAGGAATTATTTGGTTAAAGATTTTGTGATATCACAGCCTCTCAGGATATGGGTGTTTCTTATTTGTCTTGTTTTATTTGGTTTCCCCTTGGTTTCCCCTTGGTTTCCCCTTGGTTTCCCCTTGGTTTTATGGAAAACAAAACTTGCATTCTTTCCTTTTTGTATATGGAATTCAACCATTTTTTTGTACAATAACTTCATTATGATGAGTAAAACCATCGGTGTGACGAACATTATTCATCACTATTTACAAAACATAACGCATCATATGCTTCTACATCATCAAAGCAGAACTCCCAATAAATAAAGCATGAACCCAAATACAAAGCTATCATATGATATGCATATTTTTGATAACAGATAAATGTATAAATTACAAGAAAGTTTAATAACAAAATAGGTCGAGAAAATATCACTCTCGTGCAGTCTATAAGATTTTGTGATAATTTATGATTCGGGGTTTAAGACCTCTTGGTCTTAAAGACCTTTAAGACCTCTTAAGACAAGACCTCTTGGAAGGCTGAATCGTAATTATTTAAGAGTATCCCAAGACCTGCATTATTGCTGTTCATTATATTCATAATGGACGAACAATAATAACCCTTCACTCACCAACTCTCCAAACGACCTCAAACACCCCGCGGATCGTTTCCCCAGTGGCACCACGAACAGCAACGTTGCCAGCCAATGGGAGAGCTGGACGAAGGTGTCGTCCGGTGACCCGGGTCGCAGTTAAGGCAGTTGGTACCTGCCTCACTTAGGGTCAGGTTGACCTTCTCTGGCCAATAGTTAGAATTAGGTTAGGTTCGCGATAACTCGGGTCAACTCGGGTCTTTGCTCTCAGATGCAGTGTTTTCATGTCCAGCCTTTTGGTCAATGTCCAGGTAAGAAATGTCTGGTAATACTGATATAGCAATTGACTTTTAAGAGCTTGGTTGAGGGGCTAACTAATGTAAGTGCGTTCTACAGCCCTAACCTATGTTTATTACAATACAGTATAATTTACTAATGACAAGTATCTAGTCACATTATGTTTGCTTGTTGCCGCCCAACCAAAGTAATTCTTCTATAGTTACCTTCCTGATATAAGCATTGTCTTAAGCCCTGACTTTGACGAATACACTTTATTTATGAGAAGAGCTGAGAGTTATTGTTGGAATGGTTAACTAGTGTTTACTCTCAGCTTCCCTTCCTTATCTTGATTCAGTTTACTATTGAACGATGCCTTAGCTGCATTAATGTCTGCATTATCCTTATATTGGCTACTAATGAGTCCAAACAATGGTTTTACTCTATAATATTTACATTACCTGTACACTTGTTGGGAATAAAATAGGTTTTACGAAATGTCTCCATAGCCACGTCCTTCGTGGTGCCTTTGATCTATCTAGGCGGAATAATCGGAAGGACTAAGGATGGATGCCGGCAGCGGTAACAATATGCAACCCGTCCTTAGATAAAGTCCATTCCATCTACCGGTCGCATCCCAAACACTCTTTCATTAATTAAAAAAATCATTCAAAACTGAACTATTCTCGAATATAAATTAATATTCGTTTATATTAGCATATTGTGCATATTTAGGCACTGGTTAGACCAGTGTTAAACATTGGGACACTACGGAGATTCGAACCAGCCATCTGGGTGGCCACAGCTGCTCGCCATAGCTCACTGGGTCACAATATGCTAAAAGTAGTTTTACCTGGGATTCTACTGGAGGAAGTCTTGAGGCATTACGCAGGTGATTTATATAAACCAGAGTTGGTGCCACAGCTGGGTCTCCAGACCCCCGTGTACACTCGATAGTCTCTCAGGTTAAATTATTTGGCGCATATTGTGGTGCAGCGGGTTAAGGTGCGACCCACAACGCTGCTTGGCATCCCCGGTGTGCTGCAATGATTATCTTTAAGGCATTAATGTTATTCTTCAGCTTCATCTTACCTATGGTCGGTCTACTTACATCATGCACTTCAGTGTTTGGCGCCAAATTACACAATAGACAAACATTGACAAGAATATGTTGAGAAATATAATAAAGCTGAATGTGAGTATTTGAAACCTCTTATGAAGACTGATTAGGAAAGAGAACTTAATTTATAGTATATAGAATAGCGAAGAGAAAGATTGAAGCACAAAAGGAAATAATAGGTACATTAATGGTGTTATATTATATAACGGAACACAAAACAAATGATATGAACTAGAGAAGCTTAGAGTCGGGAAGGACCTAGATAAATACTTGGGTTATTAACAACGCTGGTAATTTATTAAAAAGATTACCAGCAATAGAGTATACGTAAGATCGCAGATTGTTTCAAACTAAGATTAGACACGTATAAGTTTACTTAGGGATAAACATGAGATTGGTCGCAAGGGCCATCTACGGTTTCCTATATCCTTATTAACACCTCTCCATTATCTGCAGTCCTACACTCGTAGATTGCTTCATATAAACTTGCCTATATATACCCACAGCAAACTTCTGTCCAGTCCAAGTGGTTAGGTTGGACGGTGAAGTCACCAACGCCAGTCTAGGTTGTAACGTGCAGGCTGGTGCACCAACGCCAGCCTAGGAGGTAACGTGCAGGCTGGTGCACCAACGCCAGTCTAGGAGGTAACGTGCAGGCTGGTGCACCAACGCCAGTCTAGGAGGTAACGTGCAGGCTGGTGCACCAACGCCAGTCTAGGAGGTAACCTGCAGGCTGGTGCACCAACGCCAGTCTAGGAGGTAACGTGCAGGCTGGTGCACCAACGCCAGTCTAGGAGGTAACGTGCAGGCTGGTGCACCAACGCCAGACAATATTCCTAAAGCGGGAGGATGATAATAATGCATTTCTTATTTTCACTGTTAATGGCCAGCCATGTAGCTCCATGAGGGTAGGGTGGTGAGGGAGGGGCGAGGTGGACTGGTATAGTTGGGTGGGCGGGGGACGTGGGGTGGGCGGGGGACGTGGAGGGCGGGGGACGTGGCTAAGAGTTAGGTGATGATAAAGTGTCTTATGTAGTGAAGGTGTCATAGTTGGTCTTGATGTAATACAAATTAGCCGTCGTTTTAATTATTATTATTATTTTTATTATTATTTATTATTACTTCCTAACATTCACAATTGGTATACCTGAGGAAAAAACAATTATCACAGAATAAATTGTGTTAGGAATTTTGACTGGTCTGGCCAAACAATTAAACTGTCCGTGTCTGCTGATTGAATATAAATGGCCGTAATGACGTAACCGCCCTCCCAGGGTGATTTGGTGTTTGTCAACAAACCATTATGAGGCCTCAGTAACCACTCAAATTTATTGCAAAAGTGACCATTCGTTGACTCCAGAATTGTAACTTGTCTAATCTCTAATGGATTCCATAAATGTAAGACTGTGCGTATGTGTGTGTGTATGTGTGTACTCACCTAGTTGTACTTGCCGGGGTTGAGCTCTGGCTCTTTTGTCCCGCATCTCGACTGTCACTCAACTGATGTACAGGTTCCTGAGCCTATTGGGCTCTATCATATCTACACTGGAAACTGTGTATGGAGTCAGCCTCCACCACATCACTGCCTAATGCATTCCATTTGTCAACCACTCTGACACTAAAAATGTGTCCATGTGTATTCCGTGAAATACAGATGGAACAGAAACCTTATAATCAACATCTGGAAAGTATTAGAGGGACTTCCAAATCTGTAAACTGAAACAGTTCCTTTGGAGACCAGGAGACTTGGTATGACTCGCAAAACAGTCCCAATGAAACTACTGGTGAAGCAAGAACACCCAGACACACTGGAAGCAGTACAGCCCGTCCTCCAAACAAAGATCCAAAAGTGATTCCATGCACCCCGCCAAACCCCCTGTTTTATGAATGAAAAGCGGTTTACACACGACTCACAACTGCTGACGTTCGAACATATCCGGAACAAGTGCTTCACTGACGAATTTTGTTCGAATCACAACGCTATAAATGCTTCACCCACGTACTACAAATACAAATAATCGCCAACAGACCTAAACCTAACCTAACTACCTATGCCTAATATACACAATATGCTAATATATTATAATATTAATTTATACTTGACAAAATTCCCGTTTTGAATGTACAGGATTGTTAAAATTTATGAATGCGTCTGTGGGGTTGACCGCTGAATGTAATGGACTTGAGTCGAGGAGCGGTTGAGCAGTAGCTCTGGAAACAAGCGCCCGAGGTATTTCAACACGCTCTAAATGCAAGGGAAATTACTATCAGTAATTGTCAAGTAATTGTTTGAGGATTTTTATAAAGTCCTCAAACATTC
>NC_091152.1:15384712-15394712 GCF_040958095.1 Procambarus clarkii
CCATGTGTCGGTCGGTCAGTCCATGTGTCGGTCGGTCAGTCCATGTGTCGGTCGCTCGGTCAGTCCATGTTGTCGCTCGTCAGTCCATGTGTCCTTCGGTCAGTCGATAGTCGGCAGTCAGTCTGTGTTTCCCCCTACATGTGCCCCATCAGTTTACCCCCCCCCCCTCAAGTGTTACAAGCACACATAACCCCCCTACACAACACCTACATTTATCTTGTCTCCATCATCATCATCTCCGCTTCGTTCCTCACTGTGTTTCGTTACCAGCTGACCCCTGGTCCTCGACCCCTCGCCCCGCCCTGGTCCTCGCCCCGCCCGCCCTGGTCCTCGCCCCCGCCCTGGTCCTCGACCCCGCCCTGGTCCTCGCCCCCGCCCTGGTCCTCGACCCCGCCCTGGTCCTCGCCCCCGCCCTGGTCCTCGCCCCCGCCCTGGTCCTCGACCCCGCCCTGGTCCTCGCCCCCGCCCTGGTCCTCGCCCCCGCCCTGGTCCTCGCCCCCGCCCTGGTCCTCGACCCCGCCCTGGTCCTCGCCCCCGCCCTGGTCCTCGACCCCGCCCTGGTCCTCGCCCCCGCCCTGGTCCTCGACCCCGCCCTGGTCCTCGCCCCCGCCCTGGTCCTCGACCCCGCCCTGGTCCTCGCCCCCGCCCTGGTCCTCGCCCCCCGCCCTGGTCCTCGCCCCCGCCCTGGTCCTCGCCCCCGCCCTGGTCCCGACCCCGCCCTGGTCCTCGCCCCCGCCCTGGTCCTCGACCCCGCCCTGGTCACTGTTACGGTGGGTGTACCCTCGCCCCACCTCCGCCTCCCGGTAATAAAGGATTATAATATTAAAAAAATGTTTTGTTGTGTGAGAGGCAGAGGTGTGTAGACACATTATGCCTGTATCCACCTGCCCCTTCCCCAAGGTCCAGCTCCCCCTTCCCCAAGGTCCAGCTCCCCCTCCCCCAAGGTCCAGCTCTACTGACCCTCTGCAACACCTCACTGACTCCCGGCTACCTATTTACTGCTACTGAAAGGAAGGGAAACTTGCCCAACCCTTTTAATCATTCCTGGGATTCGAATCCTGGATTCCCGAGTGCGAGTAGAGAACGAGTAGGATCCCGGTAGTGCAGTCCGGTTTTTCTCGACACACAATTGAGAACTCCGACTCGAATCCCGGGCGGGACAGAAATAGCTGGGCACATTTCCTTCACCTACTGCCTCTGTTCACTTAGCAGAGTAGGTACTTAGGAGTTAGTCAGCTTGTTGTGGGGTTGTATCCTGCGCAGGGTCACTAATTCAGCTTGGTGTGGGGGGGGGGGTTGGATGTTACCGCGATAAAAGCCAACGTGTATGAATACACGCAGGCTTCCTGTCCCCGACACTGTGAATTATATACTACTGACGGCAGTTATCTCTCCCCTCCCTCTCACCATTCATGCTTACCTTCCCTTTCCTATTATTTCTAACATCCATCCCACAGTAAATACTACCGTCCTTCCCTAACAATACCCCCCACCCCCCGGCCATCCCGACACCCCTCTCTTCCCTCACCCCGCGGGAGAGGCTGGGAGGGAAGTGAGGGGATAGGATTTCAATCTTTTTCTCCCACTGTCGCTGGCTGTCATCGGTGGCCGACACCCCGCCCGGCGGGTGCGGTGTACCTACACTCCCACAGGATAGGACCGAGTACAGAGCCCTGTGGGACTCCACTGGTGACTTCACGGCCAACGGAGGTCTCACCCCTCACCGTAACTCTCTGCTTCCTATTGCTTAGATACTCCCTTATCCACTGGAGCACCTTACCAGCTACACCTGCCTGTCTCTCCAGCTTAGTCCTCTTAGCGTACTGTGTCAAAGGCTTTCCGACAATTCAAGAAAATGCAGTCCGCCCAGCCTTCTCTTTCTTGCTTAATCTGTGTCACCTGATCGTAGAATTCTATCAAGCCTGTAAGGCAAGATTTACCCTCCCTGAACCCATGTTGGCGATTTGTCACGAAGTCCCTTCTCTCCAGATGTGTTATTAGGTTTTTTCTCACGATCTTCTACATCACCTTGCATGGTATACAAGTCAAGGACACTGGCCTGTAGTTCAGTGCCTCTTGCCTGTCACCCTTTTTGAATATTGGGACCACATTCGCCGTCTTCCATATTTCTGGTAGGTCTCCCGTCTCCAGTGACCTACTATACACTATGGAGAGTGGCAAGCAAAGTGCCTCTGTACACTTTTTCAGTACCCATGGCGAGATCCCGTCTGGACCAACAGCCTTTCTAACATCCAGATCCAGCAGGTGTCTCTTGACCTCCTCTCTCGTAATTTCGAACTCTTCCAAGGCCGCCTGGTTTACTTCCCCCTCTCCTAGCGCATTGACCTCACCTTGTTCTATTGTGAAGACCTCCTGGAACCTCTTGTTGAGTTCTTCACACACCTCTTTGTCATTCTCTGTATACCTGTCCTCGCCTGTTCTAAGTTTCATTACATGTTCCTTCACTGTTGTTTTTCTCCTGATGTAACTGTGGAGTAGCTTTGGTTCGGTCTTGGCTTTGTTTGCTATATCATTTTCATAATTTTTCTCTGCTACTCTTCTCACCCCTAACATACTTATTCCTGGTTCTCTGGTAGCTCTCTCTGCTTTCTGGTGTTCTGTTATTCCGGAAGTTCCTCCACGCCCTTTTGTTCAGTTCCTTTGCTTCCATACATGTCCTATTATACCATGAATTCTTCCTTTGCTTCTCGGATTTTTCCATTTGGGCCGGGATAAACCTGTTTACTGCCTCCTGACACTTTTGGGTGACATAGTCCATCATATCTTGAACAGACGTAGCTCTGAGGTCTGTGTCCCAAGGTATTTCCCTTAGGAAACTTCTCATCTCCTCATATTTCCCCTTTCGGTATGCCAGCCTTTTGTTTCCTAGTCCTTTTTTTGGAGAGATAATTCCTAGCTGTGTGTGTGTGTGTGTGTGTGTGGTGTGTGTGTGTGTGTGTGTGTGTGTGTGTGTGTGTGTGTATGTGTGTGTGTGTGTGTGTACTCACCTAGTTGTACTCACCTAGTTGTGCTTGCGGGGGTTGAGCTCTGGCTCTTTGGTCCCGCCTCTCAACCGTCAATCAACAGGTGTACAGGTTCCTGAGCCTATTGGGCTCTATCATATCTACACTTGAAACTGTATGGAGTCAATGTGTATGTGTATGTGTGTGTGTGTGTGTGTGTGTGTGTGTGTGTGTGTGTGTGTGTGTGTGTGTGTGTGTGTGTGTGTGTGTGTGTGTGTGTCTTAACTTGCACACTAGAGAGTGCTATTTAATAACCTCAAAATGCACATATACAACCTATTATAAAATTAATGAACCTTCTTGTATAGCCATAAAATTAGCTTCATTCAAAAGACAGATAAGCAAACAGCCAGCCAGCCAGCCAGCCAGCCAGCCAGCCAGACAGCCAGCCAGCCAGACAGAGAGACAGAGACAGAGAGACAGAGACAGAGAGACAGACAGCCAGACAGAGACAGAGAGACAGACAGCCAGCCAGCCAGCCAGAGACAGAGAGACAGACAGTCAGACAGCCAGCCAGACAGACAGAGAGACAGAGAGACAGACAGCCAGCCAGCCAGCAAGCCAGACAGAGACAGAGAGACAGACAGCCAGCCAGCCAGACAGACAGACAGACAGACAGACAACAGCCTCCTCTCGTCTCCAGTAAGGTTCAGTGGGCTATAAAAACTAGTATAATGTTGGGGAATACTTGAACGTGTATCTGGTGTTTAGAGCAGCATGGCAAATATACATAATAATGCCATGAGACTGTTTGTTTCTTCATACACACCCTGAGCCACACCCTGCTCCTCCCTGCCTCATACACACCCTGAGCCACACCCTGCTCCTCCCTGCCTCATACACACCCTGAGCCACACCCTGCTCCTCCCTGCCTCATACACACCCTGAGCCACACCCTGCTCCTCCCTGCCTCATACACACCCTGAGCCACACCCTGCTCCTCCCTGCCTCATACACACCCTGAGCCACACCCTGCTCCTCCCTGCCTCATACACACCCTGAGCCACACCCTGCTCCTCCCTGCCTCATACACACCCTGAGCCACACCCTGCCTCATTCACACACTGCGCCACACCCTGCTCCTCCCTGCCGCATACAGCACAAACCCTTTCTTGCCCCTGCATAATGCCCATCATGAAACCCAAATCCTCCCCCTCCCCTTACCCCAAGTAGCCCCTGCTTTCCCAACCCCTGGTCTTCTCCCTGCCCCAAGCAGGCCTGAGCAAGACCAAAGCCCTCTATCCCCCACTCCACCTCCCTCCAAACCCCTGTCAACTACACCGCAGGAGGGCGTGCCCTCTCCCCAAGCAATCCTGCTCCCTCACCCCCAGGACTTCTTCCTGACCCAAGCAGGCCTGAGGAAGACCTAAGCCCTCCACCCCCCAACCCACCTCCCCCTGAACCCCTGGCAACTACCTCACAGGAGGAGGAGCCTACCCAAGTAGCAAGGACCATAGAACACCTCCTACACTTGTAGGGAGTGTGGGTGAAATTGGATATAAGAAAGTGAGCTTCAAGGTAATGTACTCAACATTGATGGGATTACCAATAAAGCAAGTGAACTGGCAGAAAGGGTGCAAGAAAAAAACCCTGATGTAATAGGACTAACAGAAACAAAATTGTCAGGAGTCATAACAGATGCTGTGTTTCCAAAGGACTACTATATAGTAAGGAAAGAGAGGGAAGGGAGAGGAGGTGGAGGAGTGGCCCTGCTGATAAGGAAGGACTGGAGTTTTGATGAGATGGAAATTCCGGGCTGTGACGGATTCAGAGATTTACATAACAGGAACTATAACAATGGGTGGACCTAAGATAATAGTGACAGTCATTTACAACCCTCCCCTAAATGACAGAAGACCTAGACAGGAGTTTGATAGGAACAACATGGCAACCATTAATATAATAGAGAGAGCAGCTTCAGTTGCCCTGCAGGAATGGCTCAAGACTCTTAATCATGGGTGATTTCAACCATGGAAAGATAGACTGGGAGAATGGGGACCCACATGGTGGAGCAGATACGTGGCGAGCTAAACTCTTGGAAGTGGCAACAAGGAATTTTCTGAGCCAGCATGTCAAGGAACCCACAAGAATGAGAGGCAATGATGAACCAGCTAGACTCGACTTAATATTCACCCTGAATGAGTCAGAAATAAGGGAAGTCAAAGTTGAAGCCCCCATAGGAATGAGTGACCACAGTTGTACTGACCTTTGAGTACTTGGTGGAGGTAGGGATAACCTATCCAAGGATGGGAGTGGAGGGGAAAAGACTGAATTACCGAAGAGGAAAATATGACGAGATGAGGAACTTCCTAATGGGAATACCATGGGAAACAGAACTTAGAGACAAGAATGTGCAGGTCATGATGGATATTGTCACCCAAAGTGCCAGGAAGCTGCAGACAGGTTTATCCCCGTCCAAAAGGAGAAAAACGAAAAACAACAGAAAAACCCATGGTTCAACCAGGAATGTAAGGTAGCGAAACACTGAGTAAAAGAACATGGAGAAACTACAGAAGTAACAGAACACCTGAGAGCAGGGAGAGGTACCAGAGGGCCAGAAATGAGTACATCAGATGTGAGGAGGGAAGCAGAGAGACAGTTTGAAAATGACATCGCGAAGTAAAGCCAAGACCCAACCAAAGCTGCTCCACAGCCATATCAGGAGGAAAACAGCAAGTGAAGGAACAAGTGATGAAGCTGCGGAAAGGGGAGAACAGATACACAGAGAATGACAAGGAGGTGTGTGAAGAACTCAACAAGAGATTCCAAGAGGTCTTCACAATAGAACAAGGAGAAGCCCTGCACTAAATGAGGAGGCGGCAACCTTGGAAACCTTGGAGGAATTTGACCTCACCAGTGATGAGGTCAAAAGGTGCCTGCTGGAGCTAGATGTGACAAAGGCTGTTGGGCCTGATAGAATCTCACCATGGATACTAAGGAAGGTGCAGAAGCACTAAGTGTGCCACTCTCTATGGTGTATAACAGGTCACTGGAAACAGGAGACTTACCAGAAAGTTGGAAGACAGCTAACGTGGTCCCAATATACAAAAAGGGTGACAGGCAAGAGGCACTGAATTACAGGCCAGTTTCCTTAACTTGTTATACCATGCAAGGTGCTAGAGAAGATCGTGAGGAAAAGGCTCGTAGAGCATCTGGAGGGAAATAACTTTGTAACGCACCACCAACATGGGTTCAGAGATGGTAAATCGTGCCTCACAGGTTTAATAGAATTTTATGACCAGGCAACGAAAATTAGGCAGGAAGAGAAAGGGTGGGCCGACTGCATTTTCCTGGATTGCCAAAAAGCCTTCGACACAGTACCCATAAAAGGCTGTTAAAAAAGTTGGAGCAACAGGCAGGAGTAAAAGGGAAGGTGCTCCAGTGGATAAGGGAGTACTTAAGCAACAGGAAACAGCGAGTAACGGTGAGGGGGAAGACATCAGAGTGGCGAGATGTCACCAGCGGAGTCCCACAGGGCTCAAGTACTTGGACCCATCCTGTTTCTAATATATGTGAACGATCTTCCAGAGGGTATAGACTCATTCCTCTCGATGTTTGCTGATGATGCAAAAATTATGAGAAGAATCAAGACGGATGAAGATAGACAGAGACTACAGGATGACCTGGATAAACTGGAGGAATGGTCTAGAAAATGGCTGCTGAAGTTCAACTCTGGAAAGTGTAAGGTGATGAAATTAGGCGAAGGGAGCAGGAGGCTGAACACAAGGTATCATCTGGAGGGGAAATCCTGCAAGAATCAAATAGAGAGAAGGATCTGGGGGTTGATATCACACCGAACCTGTCCCCAGAGGCCCACATCAAAAGAATATCATCAGCGGCATATGCTAGACTGGCCAACATAAGAACTGCCTTCAGAAACTTGTGTAAGGAATCTTTCAGAACCCTGTATACCACTTATGTAAGACCAATCCTGGAGTATGCAGCTCCAGCCTGGAGTCCATACCTAGTTAAACACAAGACAAAGTTAGAGAAGATTCAGCGGTATGCCACCAGGCTCGTCCCGGAACTGAGAGGATTGAGCTACGAGGAAAGGCTAAAGGAGCTGAACCTCACATCCCTGGAAAACAGAAGAGTAAGGGGAGACATGATAACCACCTACAAAATTCTCAGGGGAATTGACAGGGTGGACAAGACAAACTCTTCAGCACGGGTGGGACACGAACAAGGGGACACAGGTGGAAACTTAGTACCCAGATGAGCCACAGAGACGTTAGAAAGAATTTTTTCAGTGTCAGAGTAGTTAATAAATGGAATGCACTAGGAAGTGATGTGGTGGAGGCTGACTCCATACACAGTTTCAAATGTAGGTATGATAGAGCGCAGTAGGCTCAGGAATCTGTACACCAGTTGATTGACAGTTGAGAGGCGGGACCAAAGAGCCAAGCTCAACCCCCGCAAGCACAATTAGGTGAGTACAATTAGGTGAGTACACACTGCGCCACACCCTGCCCACTGCACATATAGGCATCTACTATTACCGCACACAACACAGGGATGGGGGCAGCAACACGCCCTCTTAATTAACTGGTCGAATTTTACACTTTGGTAACCAACGTTACTAACGCAATCTTTCTATGAAAAACAACGGTTCAAAAAACTCTACATTTTCTATGCATCGGACTCGGTAGGTTAGGTGGGCTGCTTGGGTACGTGTCTGGTTAAGTTCGAAGGTTGGATACTTTACGGAGTGGCAAGTGAAGAGAGCGGCCCGACCCTTGACTGCTACGGGCTCACCATAGCCCGTGCTACTTTGGAACTTTTGTTCCGAGTAGCTGAATCTAAAACAACAACCTGACTGGCTGACAACTGTACAGGGTGAGGAAAGGTGCCTCTCTCTCTTTATATTAACTACAACAATACAATACAATACAATACAATTTTATTTAGGTAAGGTACATACATACAATAAATTTTTACAAGGATTGGTTGACTTATAGGTAGAGCTAGTACATACAATGCCTAAAGCCACTATTACGCAAAGCGTTTCGGGCGTTTCGGGCAAACTAAGCTGTGTTTGTGGGGGTTGGGTTCCAACTCTTGGGGCCCAAATCTTACTATTTGCTTGACTAGATTGTTAAGCTTCGTAATTCCTTCATTTAAAACATGTAAAGATTTTCGTGAGGGGAACAAGTTGTGCCGACTTGCCTCCTGCTAGTGAACGTGCGGGTCTCCTGTCACCTGATCCTCGTTATGCCTATTTAAAATGTTGTTTCCACAGTCGTGGATTGTGTCTTAATCACATTACGGGAGACATTTGTATTGTTTGACAGGCAGGTCCTTGCAGCCTATAGTGTGAGGAGACCTCCTTGGTGTCGTCAGCATGGTGGGGATCCTCTCCAAGGTCTTACACTGCCACCGACCGTCTTTCACTACCACATTATATCATTACTTTCCACTTAAGGTTGAACTCCAAGTCACTCCTGCCGTTCAAGTCTTCCTGCCGTCTTACACTGTACAGTAAGTGTTCTTACAAGTTTTACAGGTGCCACAAATATTGGTATGTTGAATATTATCCTCCCTGGTAGTACAAAAACTGACTTTAGTAGGAGCCAGCTTCTTACAATTGACAACTCTTATAATCCATCTTCCACCGTGATTCTGCCTTCTGTCTTTCAAGTATTCATTTACCCTGTGTATGAACACTGATGTCATTGAATACTGTGCCATCATTTTGAGTGTGTTTCCTTCAGAGCACCAAACAATCAAAAGCCATTTACTCAGCTCAGAAGCAATGTGCTATCCCAACTGTTCTCTCTCTCTTAACTCATCTCCATCAGCCTGACCCAAGACCTCAAGCGGGTCCATACATGCTAGTCATAAAACCCTCAGCATTCTGTAATAAAAAATGAGCTTTCCAAATGTCCGACTAATAACCCACTCATTATATTGTTCATTATATTGTTCATTATCTTACATAGTAAGAGAGAGAGAGAGAGAGAGAGAGAGAGAGAGAGAGAGAGAGAGAGAGAGAGAGAGAGAGAGGAGAGAGAGAGAGAGAGAGGTCATCCCTAACTATACTCCTGGCGAGCATTGGAGCAGCGGTGAGGGTGCAGCTGGTGCCCTCCAGGGCGACAGTTCCACTCCCTGACAGGCTGCACACACTAACTATTATCACCATGCTGCTGCTGCTGCTCTCACCAACAGCTTGGACCACAGTTCCACGCCCGGGCAAGGGGGAGACGTTTCCTTACACCTGATGCCTCTCAACACCTAGCATTAGACCCTTCAGACCTGGTGGTATAAGGTACCTGGAGCTTTGTAACTGCCTTATTCCCTCTCGTGTTCCAGAGGATACCCTCATCCTGCAGCCAGTGTTTGCTAGTGCCGGCTACTGACCACAAGCCCCGCCAACCATGGCCAACTTGTCATGGTTAGCGGGACTTGGTTGGCGGGTCAGGCTATTTCTTAGCATTTCATACCTAGCTCTTGATACACACTCTCCAACCCTTCATATATAGAGTAGCTCAATATTATATATATTATATATATATATATATATATATATATATATATATATATATATATATATATATATATATATATCTGCCCGAAACGTTTAGCGTAATAGTGGCTTTAGGCATTGTATGTACTAGCTCTATCTATAAATCCATCAATGTATATATCTCACCTTGTATGTATGTACTTTACCTGAATAAACATTTGATTTGATTTGATTTTATATATATATATATATATATATATATATATATATATATATATATATATATATATATATATATATATATATATATTATATAATATATATTCACCAGCTTTTTTATATTCAAAACATTTTAACAAATATGTTGGTAGGTGATTTTTGTCACTTCATGTATAACACAGGTGAGTACAAAGGTGCCACTTTAATGTGTTAGGCGGGACACATAGGAGACGACCTTGTCACGTGAAGGACGCCTTCACTTGGCCACGGGCCAGACTTTGACCCAATATATGAC
>NC_091152.1:15399712-15429712 GCF_040958095.1 Procambarus clarkii
GTTGGTGTCTACTCTATTTCCTGGTCATCTTGTCCTCTCCAATACTGTGGGGGAACTGGCCGGACACTAAATGACAGACTTAGACAACACAAAAGACGTGTTACAATACATATTCAAATGCGCTAATCTTTATAACAAAAACACGTGACCTGACATAAGATTACCCCCCTTTTTTCTCTTTCTTTCTTCTCTTATTCTTACGTTCCTTTTCTTCCCTCACCCTATTATTACACCCATCCCATCCGTACCATTTTTGCTTCTTGTTCTTATCTTTTCAGCTTGCTCTTTCCTTCTAGGAATTTCCTCCTCTCACCTGCTCCTTACATCATTCTTGCCTTACTTATGCTCCCTCACTCCCACCTTCACCACACTAGACGGCACCGCTCCAATGCCAGGTAAGTCTACTACGGGCTCACCATAGTCCGTGCTACTTGCAACTTTTTCTTCCCAGTAGTTGAATCTATGACAACAACAACAACCATCTTCACGACCAAAGATCACATTCACTCCAAAAAATCTACCACTTACGGGCTATTCATGCCCATGCCCAACTCGTTCTCGCACTTGCCCTCAGTCAATATTGGCTTATTTAAAAAGTGCATATGTGACATACTAATTGATTGTGAATATTTTAGTTTACCTTGAAAAGCTTCATAGAAAACACCAACCTCACCTAACCTTCTTAGTATGTTAAGATAAGCATCTTATTGCTTCCTAATTACAATTATTACTTAACCTATACCGTTGATAGGTTAAGTAATAATTGTAAATAAGAAGCAATAAGATGCTTATCTTAACATACTAAGAAGGTTAGGTAAGGTCGGTGTTTTCTATGAAGCTTTTCAAGGTAAACTAAAATATTCACAATCAATCAGTATGTCACATATGCACTTATTAAATAAGCCAATATTGACTACAAGCAAGTGCGAGAACGGGTTGGAGGGTGAGGGATTGGTCTGAAGGTGAGGGGCTGGTCTGAGGGTGAGGGGCTGGTCTGAGGGTGAGGGGCTGGTCTGAGGGTGAAGGGGCTGGTCTGAGGGTGAAGGGCTGGTCGGAGGGTGAAGGGTTGGTCTGAGGGTGAGGGGCTGGTCTGAGGGTGAAGGGGCTGGTCTGAGGGTGAGAGGCTGGTCTGTGGGTGAGCGTGAGTGCATGGGTATGTGTAAGGGGAAGCACGACCCTCCGGCCCGCACTTTTGGTGTTCAGCCAAAGTGGCTATAGAATGGCCGAGTGGAGGCGAGGGGGGGGGGTCTAGGAGAGAGAGGAGGGGGGGGTCTGGGAGAGGGGAGGAGACCCCACTCTCCACCAGCCCCCAGAAACAAGGCAGTTCCACTCCGCGTGCAAGAGCACTATATCTCATTCTTGCTTAAGACAGCGCTTGGCAACTACGTCATCAAGTGCCTATGATAAACTGCACAAGCCTTTTGTGCTCGAGAAGCAATTTCGCCCTTGTGGCCAGGACACGTCGGCGTGGGAATAGGAGGCACCTCAAGCAACAGTTATGACTAATACCTCTTCCCTTGCCTCATCTAGTATGTGGCAGTATTGCCCCGGTCTAAGTGTTCCTCTCTCTTGTTTTACCACAAGAACACCAGAGAGAACAAGAGGGAGGGAAGGGAACAAGAGGGAGGGGAGGGGAAAGGAAACAACATGGAGGGAAGGATATTGGGACAGGAGGGAACTAAGGAGAAATTAAACAAAATGGGAGACAAGCGCAGAAACTTAGGAAAATGAAAGCGGCAGTACGAGAGAGAGAGAGAGAGAGAGAGAGAGAGAGAGAGAGAGAGGAGAGAGAGAGAGAGAGAGAGAGAGAGAGAGAGAGAGAGAGAGAGAGAGAGAGACCAGATCAGACCTGGAGGTTGAGAACAGGAAGACCACTGGTCAAAGCCCCATATATTTCCAGCCACCATTAAGAGCTTCACATCTTTAATGGATACCACTAATGAATCGAGGGAAAAATCACATTTTAACTTTAGACCAGTACCGTCCAGACACGGCCCGGAGGCCATAATGATCCAACCAAACGACTTCCTAAATTAATCTGTGATTTGCGACGCACTTAATGGAGGTAAACGGGAAAATTCGATCCCACTCAAAGTAAGTTTTCTTGTTGGAGGGAAGGCGAACTGTTACCGCGAAGGCCGGATGACTGCAGCAAGACACCGTGGTCTCGTGTACGTTGTGTATCACACGGACTCACTGTAAACAGCAGCAGTGGCAGCACTAGTGCCTGGAGCGCTCCGTAAGACAGCTTCAACCCAAGCACTACACACAATTTTAATCAACCGAATAGACACGAATTTTGGAACAGAATAAATAGCAAGACAGGAAGCCGGTCGGCCGAGCGGACAGCACGCTGGACTTGTGATCCTGTGGTCCCGTTTTCGATCCCAGGCGCCGGCGAGAAACAATGGGCAGAGCTTATTTCACCCTATGCTCCTGTTACCTAGCAGTAAAAATATGTACCTGGGTGTTAGTCAGCTGTCACGGGCTTGCTTCCTGGGGGTGGAGGCCTGGTCGAGGACCGGGCCGCGGGGACACTAAAGCCCCGAAATCATCTCAAGATAACCTCAAGACAGGAACACGGTGAAGGAGAGGAATAAGCAGATATGGAAGTTCGGAAATAACAACTACAAATCAAGTAGAGGAAGAAGATGAGAATGTAGAAAAATTCAAGTGGAAGAAGTTGGGCACTGGCTCATCCTGTTCCTTATATGATTGTCACTTACATATAAATAAAGCTTAGTCCTAATGACTCGAATTAAATAAATGAGTCTCTAGGGACAGGCCTGAGATGAGGCGAGGTAGGATAACAGCTCTTGCTTGCAGTTTCACCAGGTACGTCATTTGACAACCCTAATAAGCTCTAGTCTTAGTTTAAAAAATTGAACAAAACAAAGAAAAATAAGTAGATGTATAGGAAGTAGAAGAAAAAGAAGGAAGAAGCGGAAGGAAATGAAGTAAAGGAAGAACAAGCCATATAATAAGATAAGATTAAGAGGAATGAAGAAAAAAACGGTAAATAGAGCAGATAAAATATGAGAAAAATTATGAAAAAGAGGAACAGGGAACGGAAGAGGTGGAAGAGACGGAAGAAGAAAGAAGACTGGTGATAATGAAGTATAACAAACAGGAAAAAAAACAACACTAGCATCAAGTAGGACAAACAAAAATACAAGAAAAAACAAAAAAAAATGCAAAAGCAGAGTAAAATGAGAAACTTTAGCACCAGCAAGACTTTTCTTGCGTCACTCAACTGTCAAATGTCCTTCAACTTCCACCTGGGTTTTATATTTGCCGCCGTTCACACGCTAAGCGCTCACTCAACTTCACGCCCACACACTCGCACACACGCACACACACAAACACACACACACACACACACACACACACACACACACACACACACACACACACACACACACACACAGGGAGGCCTCGTAGCCTGGTGGATAGCGCGCAGGACTCTTAATTCTGTGGCGCGGGTTCGATTCCCGCACGAGGCAGAAACAAATGGGCAAAGTTTCTTTCACCCTGAATGCCCCTGTTACCTAGCAGTAAATAGGTACCTGGGAGTTAGTCAGCTGTCACGGGCTGCTTCCTGGTGTGTGTGTGGTGTGGAAAAAAAGTAGTTAGTAAACAGTTGATTGACAGTTGAGAGGCGGGCCGAAAGAGCAAAGCTCAACCCCCGCAAACACAACTAGGTGAATACACACACACACACACACACAGTGCCAACGCCCGCGGCACACCCAGCGCCCACCTGCCAAGACAAGCCTTCACAATGTATTTCAAGCACCTCCCTTCAAGATTACTCTGGCACTACTTGGCACTCCTCCTTCCTCAGGTCTTCAGTTCTCAGCATCCATAACCTAGTGCCTACTCTGGCACTAGGTCGTGGAGGTCTGGCCAAAGAATGATCAAGTATTGAAGTGTCCATTTGCGAAACCTGTACATCTTTCATCAGTCTTCGCAGCTTAGTCTGTATTTATTAAACAGTTTACGAGCTTGGAAACGCTGCCAGGTTGTTCTTGACCCGAGGTTATAACTGTTATAAGACAACCCATAGCGCCTAGAATTGTTGAATTCAAACACCACCATGAGAGTTAGTTTAGTTCATTTATTATGCACCCCATACCCATCTTGTGGGCGGTAGTGGAAAGGGTTACAGAGGCACATAATGGGCTCAGAGGACTGAACCCCACAATTCATTTAGCTAAGCAAGTTACAATCTTGATGAGCTAGTTACAAAATTCAATATAAGTCGTCACATCAACATGAGAGCCATGAGAGATGGATGGAAGTCGTAAGTGGACAAATGGGTAAGGTATTGTAAGTATCAGGAGTAAGCGCCAAGCCATGAATCTTGGCCCTAAACCGTTGTGATACAATACGAGGTTAAGGCGGACACTGGACACAACCTTACTGACGCCAAGGTACGAATCATAAAACTGTCATTCACCACTTAAGACAAGTTACTCTTAGTGGGCCCGGCAGAGGTATAGGACCCGGCAGAGGTATAGGACCAGGCAGAGGTATAGGACCCGGCAGAGGTATAGGACCCGGCAGAGGTATAGGAGGCAGAGGTATAGGACCCGGCAGAGGTATAGGGCCAGGCAGAGGTATAGGGCCAGGCAGAGGTATAGGGCCAGGCAGAGGTATAGGACCCGGCAGAGGTATAGGGCCAGGCAGAGGTATAGGGCCAGGCAGAGGTATAGGGCCAGGCAGAGGTATAGGGCCAGGCAGAGGTATAGGGCCAGGCAGAGGTATAGGGCCAGGCAGAGGTATAGGGCCAGGCAGAGGTATAGGGCCAGGCAGAGGTATAGGACCCGGCAGAGGTATAGGGCCCGGCAGAGGTATAGGGCCAGGCAGAGGTATAGGGCCAGGCAGAGGTATAGGACCCGGCAGAGGTATAGGACCCGGCAGAGGTATAGGGCCAGGCAGAGGTATAGGGCCAGGCAGAGGTATAGGGCCAGGCAGAGGTATAGGGCCAGGCAGAGGTATAGGGCCCGCGCAGGAATATCCCTGCTCACAAAACATGCCTGAGGCAGTACCTGGTACGCAAGATCACTACACCAGAGACACAAGGAAGCCAAGTCCATCACCGCACCCATGATGCACTACGAGGCCAAGTGTCCAACACACCACCAAGTGAGCCAGTCCTTGACACAATGGTAGGTCATGACGCAGTACCAAATAAAGAAGGTTAAAAACGATGCAGGAGGAGGAGGTGCGTCACGGAAGTGGGCAGACGGGGTCTGGTGCCAGAAATCTATGGATTGGTCCAAGGTGTCCAGACAGACGAGGCGGCCCTGGGAGTCCCACAGCTCCAGGACCAGTGCCAGAAGCTGACACTTAAAACTCCAGGAGAGGCCGACTGCTCCCTCCGTCTAATGCCCCAAGGTCGATGGGGCGCTTGTCACGTTCCACTATCACCTCCGCCTATGGCCTCCTCAATGTTCTCATCTCAATCTTTAAATTGAGGCGTTCAGCTCTTGACTTACGACTAAATCCTTCACTATTATGTTTTATCATATAGTCTTCTCTTTTCTTTGTTTAATTGAGCACATCACCAGTGTTTGTGTTGTGATATCTCTCAACTCTTCCATTAACATCCGTCGCGCTTCTTGTATAAGTATTATCCTTCAATACCCAACACACACACACCATCATCATCTGAGCGTTGGCGTCAGCGCCTCATGACCTTCACAATTGCCCGCGCTGCTGCCAAGAAAAAAGCACTAATTTGTCACAAGTTTGACCTTGAAGAGTGCGGAAGATAATGAATAACGCTGCTGCCACTAGTAGAGTTAACTCTAAACTTTGCGTTATGATTACAACCTCAGCTCAACTCGGCCATCAGGAGGGGATTCTTCGGACACATGACGACATCCTTCACCACTAAACTGTTGCCGGAACAACCGTGGACATCTTCTAGAGGAAACTAGATTTATTCCTCCAAGGAGTGCCGGACCAACCGGGCTGTGGTGGGTATGTGGGCCTGCGGGCCGCTCCAAGCAACAGCCTAGTGGACCAAACTCTCACAAATCAAGCCTGGCCTCGGGCCAGGCTTGGGGAGTAGAAGAACTCCCAGAACCCCATCAACCAGGTATCAACCAGCAACACATCTTGTCTGAACGCCTTTCACGAGTCAAACTGAACCATTCCGCCCTCTCAACTAATAGGTCGCGTTTCGTACCAACGTTACAAAGGCAACCTAATATGAAAAACACCGGCTCACAAATATCCACGCTTTCTACGCATCGGTTTGTTAGGTTAGTTGGGTTGCTTGGGATAGTTCGTTCTATTCAGGTGAGAAGGTGGGATTTTCTAGACTGTGGCAATTACAAAAAACGGAATATTGAGCAGCCTTCCATTTGGTCAGAGGCCGCGGTGCCCCAAGCCTGACACAGCTCTTCCAGTCACCCTAAACCTTCACCCGATGTTATAGCACAAAATTCAGATTTGACTCTCATGCAGCCTTAGCGCACCACACTACGAATGCTAACAAACTATATTTCAACCCTCAAACCTCGTAGCCCTCATAAAATCACTTAAATTATAAACAAACTCGTTCTACGTTTATAGTTATCTTGAGGTTATCTTGAGATGATTTCGGGGCTTTTAGTGTCCCCGCGGCCCGGTCCTCGACCAGGCCTCCACCCCCCAGGAAGCAGCCCGTGACAGCTGACTAACACCCAGGTACCTATTTTACTGCTAGGTAACAGGGACATAGGGTGGAAGAAACTCTGCCCATTGTTTCTCGCCGGCGCTTGGGATCGAACCCAGGACCACAGGATCACAAGTCCAGCGTGCTGTCCGGTCGGCCAACCGGCTCCCGAACGAGCCGGTTATTAGTTAAATAATATCCATATTGTGCGACTTTTTAAACAAGGAAAAGAATCATAGTTTCACCTCAGTCCAGCCAATGAACATAAATATGTGCATGGGGAGCACAAGACAAGTAAGGGTTGTTCCTCACACCACCCCGACACTACTCACGCCTCTCCTCATTCCTCGCACTCACACTCCTCATGCTAACTACTTCATTCTCCAAATTCATAGTTATGTGACGCCTTTACGTTTAGTGGTGCTGGATGGAGTAGACTAGAAGTTATATAGTTCTGTGTAGAGCGGCTGGTAATGTGAGCGAGAGGGAGGAAGAGAGAGAGAGAGAGAGAGAGAGAGAGAGAGAGAGAGAGAGAGAGAGAGAGAGAGAGAGAGAGAGAGAGAGAGAGAGAGAGAGAGAGAGAGAGAGAGAGAGAGAGAAGAGAGAGGGAAAGAGGCAGAGAGCTGTAAATAGGTCAACCTGTCCTCTTACAAAGAGCGTCGCATTTTGATCGTACGCGTTACATAAAACCAAAAATTGTCGTACTTAAAATTGGAAGCAGCTGGCGAAAGTAACATACTGTCCCGTTTTCTGTTTTGGGTTCTCTGGTTGGTTAGGAGAGGACACTTTATACTGACCGTTTTCTAGACGTTGGGAAACCTTAGGAGGACGGGATGAATAGGTACCAGGGCCAGGATTCATCAAGCAGTTATGTATCTACTTGGGAACCTGTTCATCTTTCCTCAATGTTTGGTGGCTTTGTTTACATACATTAAACACTTCATGAGCTGCGGGGCACCACGAGGCTCTTTACAACAATAACAACATTTGACTGGCAAGTTTCCATGCTCGTCAACTGATTAATTAATGTAAATAAAGCCGCCAAAGATTGAGAAAAGTTGTACATGTTTCTAAGTAAATGCGTAAATGCTTGTTGAATCTTGACCCTGGAAGTTAGATAGTTTCTGTGGGCGTGCATTTTCTTGCTATTCTTTTCAGCCTATTTTTGTGAAATCTTGGTTTATTATTTCCCAGTTTTTCTGTTTATCAATAAAATTGAATTTATTGAATTCTCCTCCTCTTGAACTTGTCTACGTCATATGACCAACACATCCTCCGAATTGACAGTACAGTTAATACTAAGTGTAATAAGTACAATTCCTGACTGCTAGAAATAGTACATAATTACACTTACTTGTGCCGATACATTTACCTCCCCATATTCGGAGGCTGGGCTGTATATGGCATGACATATGACATATGGCATATGACATGTCTGCGCGGGTCTATTGTCTATGCTTGTCTGAAGGTTGTGATCTGAATAACAGGTATTTGTAATCATTATGTTCCTGACCAAACCATCATCTTGAAAATAAGATTCAGGGTGTTTTCTTTTCTAGTTGATTCTACTTTTTTTCTTAAGGAAAATCTGTCACACATCCGTCAGAGGCCATTTGTGCGTGACTGTTCATTTAGACTGCTTCCTAGGGTTCTCTCAGATATAACTGTATTCACCACAGTCCTTCATTTTTGGAGTCAGAAGTTGAAGTCTCCAAGCAAGATGATGTTTGGGGCTGGGTTTATGAGGTATTCTAAGTAATATATTATTTTCATTAGTTGGTCTTTAAAATGCTAAGGATTTCCCTCTGGTGACTTACATACCAGAGCAATAACCACATTTAGGATATATATAGTGATACTCAGCACTTCTACCACATTTGTAGTGCAAGCGATGAGTTACAATAACGTGGCTGAAGTGTTGATTCAAAACCCACACATCTGATAATAGAGAAACTACGACGTTTCGGTCCGTTCTAGACCATTACCAAGTACAGATGAGTTTGTCTTTGATGTGCAGGCTGACCCCTCCCTGGTTGATCAGTCCAGCATCCAGGAGGCCTGGTCGACGACCGGGCCGCGGGGACGCTAAGCCCCGGAAGCACCTCAAGGTAACCCTGTAGCCTATGTTTTGAGTCAAATATGAACTTTACTCCGGTATCCACATCTCACCATCATAATAATTTGTTGTGAGAGTTTCCAGTTAGGACTGCAAGTACTGCATCTGCCTTATTTAGAGGCTAGCTATAAAGTGGACTTTGTGTGATTTTGATACCCTGTTTTTGTGTTATTATACCCTGAATACTGGCAAACTCGAATGTTGTCATCGTATCAGTGTAAGTCTGGGTGTTTTACCTGGTGTTAATATCTGTGCTACTGGTAGGGGGGGGCCACTGTGTGTGTTTCCTTGCTAGCATTTCACCGAGTTGGTGATAAAGTCTTGACATTTTAATCTTTCTTATCTTTTTCTTGTTAACAAATCTCCTGGTATAGAGAGTTGTGGGTGCTTTTATAATGTCGTTGTTTTGGTAAAGTCACCTGGTTCCTCTTATAATTCCCTTGAAATAATACTAACTGCAAATATCCAGTAATGGATCAATATTGACACAATATCCAGTAATGGATCAATATTGACACAATCCATCGTTCACTGTATTCCTACTACAATACCTGTTTGTTTCTGTGTATCTCGGCGCTCCCTCTGCTTTCTATTCATCCATCATTATGTGCTTCCTCTCCCTCAATGTCTCTCTCTCTCTCTCTCTCTCTCTCTCTCTCTCTCTCTCTCTCTCTCTCTCTCTCTCTCTCTCTCTCTCTCTCTCTCTCTCTCTCTCTCTCTCTCTCTCTCCTCGCACCACGATACTGTTGAGCCTTAAAATCAATAATGCACTGGTGTGTGAGGAGCATGGAGCCTCCTTCTTAACCTATCATGTAAACACCCCCTTCCCTGCACCCCTCCCTCCACCAACACCACACGCCCTCCCTCCCTCGCCTCAAACACCGCCCTCCACCAGTGTCCCACTAAAGGATAGGGTTCCTTCCACCTACCCTCCCTCGCCTCAAACACCGCCCTCCACCAGTGTCCCACTAAAGGATAGGGTTCCTTCCACCTACCCTCCCTCGCCTCAAACACCGCCCTCCACCAGTGTCCCACTAAAGGATAGGGTTCCTTCCACCTACCCTCCCGCGCCCTAAACCTAAAGGCTAGCCCATAATTATTGCTCCGGAAAATGATAACATTGTTAAGAGTACTTTTATAGTTGTGATTCGTATTGTCCTCCGTTATCTTCATTTATTGATCGCAATACTTTAAACTTTTCCAATATTTTCCGTAATTACTAAGTTTTCGTTGTGTTTCGTACAATTCCAATTATTTATATTTTCATCTCAAAGTTAATTAACAATTTGCCCTACTTTATAAGGCAGGTTGTGTATCGTATATTCTACAAACACATCACGATGAAACTAACCTTTATAATGTTCTGAAAAACTAATAAAAACTAGCATTATTACCAGATACTTTATTTCATCTGGTGTAACTTTACTACAACTGCCAAGGCAAATAAAATATACCCGCAAAACGTAATAAGAAAAAGCATCATTCAATGCATAATAAGTTACGCCAATTAATATTTTTACAACCAGGCGTGTTAGCAGCCATGTTTGGCAAGTGATAGCCAATGACTCTTAGCGAGAAGTCGGTATGCAAACTTATCTCTTAAATGAAGAAATGAAGGTCCCATTCTTACGCACAGCTGACAGCCAGTGACAGCTGTTGTGTGTGTGTATGTGTGTGTGTGTGTGTGTGTGTGTGTGTGTGTGTGTGTGTGTGTGTGTGTGTGTGAAAGAGAAAGAGAAAGAGAGAAAGAGAGAGAGAGAGAGAGAGAGAGAGAGAGAGAGAGAGAGAGAGAGAGAGAGAGAGAGAGAGAGAGAGAGAGAGAGAGAGAGAGAGAGAGAGAGAGAGAAAGAAAGAAAGAAAGAAAGAAAGAAAGAAAGAAAGAAAGAAAGAAAGAAAGAAGAGAGAGAGAGAGAGAGAGAGAGAGAGAGAGAGAGAGAGAGAGAGAGAGAGAGAGAGAGAGAGAGAAAGAGAGAAAGAAAGAAAGAGAGAAAGAAAGAAAGAGAGAAAGAAAGAGAGAGAGAGAGAGAGAGAGAGAGAGAGAGAGAGAGAGAGAGGAGAGAGAGAGAGAGAGAGAGAGAGAGAGAGAAAGAAAGAAAGAAAGAAAGAGAGAAAGAAAGAAAGAAAGAGAGAAAGAAAGAAAGAGAGAGAGAGAGAGAGAGAGAGAGAGAGAGAGAGAGAGAGAGAGAGAGAGAGAGAGAGAGAGAGAGAGAGAGAGAGAGAGATGTAATAGGCATAATAGAGGAAAAATAAATTAGTTAGAGAGGCGGGGTCCGAGAGCTAATAGCTCGATTATGCAGACACAAATAGTAAATACGAATAGTAAATACACACACATACACACACACACACACACACACACACACACACACACACACACTGCACTGCAGGTTATTGAGATAAAAATGGGCACGAATATAATGAAGAACTTGCGAAAACTGGTGAAAGTGAGCGTGAAGCTTAGAAGCCAGGAAACTACCAGCGTTCCCCCTGCTCACTACTAAGTGCAAGAGTAGTGAGCAAGTAGTCAGTCTACTGCTTGCAAATTCCATCCAGTTTCAATGGGCTACATGATAAGGATTTACACACGAAGGAGCAGCCACAGTGTCCATAGAGCCAGAGCTCAACTCCCGCAAGCACAAATAGGTGAGTACAGTCTCTCCACACAAGTGGCACGTATATGAACACAAAGATGTACTGTCTAGATCACACTTTAATATACAAGCCCAATACTATAGTATTATAGCCCCCATGTCATCAAACATAGCCCCCATGCTATCGTAATATAGGCCTACATTGTAGTAATATAGCCCCATACCGTCTTAATATAGCTCCATGTCATTGTAATATAGCCCCATGTCATCAAATATAGCCCCCATGCTGTCGTAATATAGCCCTATATTATAGTAATATAGCCCCATACCGTCTTAATATAGCCCCATGTCATTGTAATGTACCCTATAGTATAGTAATATAAACCTAGACCACAATAATTTAGCCACATGCCATCGTTTTATATAGCCCAGTGCCATTGTAATATAGCCCCCATAGTATAGTAATATAGCCCAATACAATAGTAATATAGTCCTATACCAGAGTAATATAGCCAACTACTATAGTAATATAACACCGGACAACAGTAATATAGCCCCAAACAACAGTAATATAGCCCCCGACAACAGTAATATAGCCACAGACAACAGTAATATAGCCACAGACAACAGTCATATAGCCACAGACAACAGTAATATAGCCACAGACAACAGTAATATAGCCCCCGACAACAGTAATATAGCCACAGACAACAGTAATATAGCCCCAAACAACAGTCATATAGCCACAGACAACAGTAATATAGCCCCAGGCAACAGTCATATAGCCCCAGACAACAGTAATATAGCCACAGACAACAGTAATATAGCCCCAGGCAACAGTAATATAGCCCCAGACAACAGTCATATAGCCCCAGGCAAGTCATATAGCCACAGACAACAGTAATATAGCCCCAGGCAACAGTCATATAGCCCCAGACAACAGTAATATAGCCACAGACAACAGTAATATAGCCACAGACAACAGTAATATAGCCCCAGGCAACAGTAATATAGCCCCAGGCATCAGTCATATAGCCCCAAACAACAGTAATATAGCCCCAGACAAGTCATATAGCCCCCAAACAACAGTAATATAGCCCCCCCCCCACCACAATAATATAGCACCATACTATAAAGAGCCAGCAGGTGACCCCTGAGTCAGAGGGAGAGAGAGGCCCTCAACACAGACTCAACAAGCCCTCGAGCACTCACAGTCTGAGACCATTACCCACAATCCATATTTCATGCCAGCTCAAGCCTTCCAACCCTCCGATGGAGATGTCTTAAAAATGAAAAACCTCTTGGCCAAATGATGGATAGACGTCCGTTTCAAAAACGTATTATAGGCGAGGGCTTTTTATAGGATGCATTTTCTTGAGTGTTTTTTGTTAAGGGAGTTTGTTTTGGGGGAGATAGGAGGGTGGGGGTTGATAGAGGTCGGTTTAGTGATTCTTGACGGTGGGTTTTTGGCCCCTCGGGTTTATTCTTGATGGCGGGTTTGTGGCTCTCGGGTTTATTCTTGATGGCGGGTTTGTGGCTCTCGGGTTTATTCTTGATGGCGGGTTTAAGGCCCTCGGGTTTATTCTTGACGGTGGGTTTGTGGCTCTCGGGTTTATTCTTGATGGCGGGTTTGTGGCTCTCGGGTTTATTCTTGATGGCGGGTTTGTGGCTCTCGGGTTTATTCTTGACGGCGGGTTTGTGGCTCTCGGGTTTATTCTTGACGGCGGGTTTGTGGCTCTCGGGTTTATTCTTGATGGCGGGTTTGTGGCTCTCGGGTTTATTCTTGATGGCGGGTTTGTGGCTCTCGGGTTTATTCTTGATGGCGGGTTTGTGGCTCTCGGGTTTATTCTTGATGGCGGGTTTGTGGCTCTCGGGTTTATTCTTGATGGCGGGTTTGTGGCTCTCGGGTTTATTCTTGACGGCGGGTTTGTGGCTCTCGGGTTTATTCTTGATGGCGGGTTTGTGGCTCTCGGGTTTATTCTTGATGGCGGGTTTGTGGCTCTCGGGTTTATTCTTGATGGCGGGTTTGTGGCTCTCGGGTTTATTCTTGATGGCGGGTTTGTGGCTCTCGGGTTTATTCTTGATGGCGGGTTTGTGGCTCTCGGGTTTATTCTTGATGGCGGGTTTGTGGCTCTCGGGTTTATTCTTGATGGCGGGTTTGTGGCTCTCGGGTTTATTCTTGATGGCGGGTTTGTGGCTCTCGGGTTTATTCTTGACGGCGGGTTTGTGGCTCTCGGGTTTATTCTTGATGGCGGGTTTGTGGCTCTCGGGTTTATTCTTCACGGCGGGTTTGTGGCTCTCGGGTTTATTCTTGATGGCGGGTTTGTGGCTCTCGGGTTTATTCTTCACGGCGGGTTTGTGGCTCTCGGGTTTATTCTTGACAGTGGGTTTGTGGCTCTCGGGTTTGTTCTTGACGGCGGGTTTGTGGCCCCTCGGGTTTGTTCTTGACGGCGGGTTTGTGGTTCTCGGGTTTATTCTTGACGGCGGGTTTGTGGCTCTCGGGTTTGTTCTTGACGGCGGGTTTGTGGCTCTCGGGTTTGTTCTTGACGGCGGGTTTGTGGCCCCTCGGGTTTGTTCTTGACGGCGGGTTTGTGGCTCTCGGGTTTGTTCTTGACGGCGGGTTTGTGGCTCTCGGGTTTATTCTTGACGGCGGGTTTATGGCCCCTCGGGTTTGTTCTTGACGGCGGGTTTGTGGCTCTCGGGTTTATTCTTGACGGCGGGTTTATGGCCCCTCGGGTTTGTTCTTGACGGCGGGTTTGTGGCTCTCAGGTTTATTCTTGACGGCGGGTTTATGGCCCCTCGGGTTTGTTCTTGACGGCGGGTTTGTGGCCCCTCGGGTTTGTTCTTGACGGCGGGTTTGTGGCTCTCTGGTTTATTCTTGACGGCGGGTTTGTGGCCCCTCGGGTTTATTCTTGACGGCGGGTTTATGGCCCATCGGGTTTGTTCTTGACGGCGGGTTTAAGGCCCTCGGGTTTGTTCTTGACGGCGGGTTTGTGGCTCTCGGGTTTATTCTTGACGGCGGGTTTATGGCCCCTCGGGTTTGTTCTTGACGGCGGGTTTGTGGCTCTCAGGTTTATTCTTGACGGCGGGTTTATGGCCCCTCGGGTTTGTTCTTGACGGCGGGTTTGTGGCCCCTCGGGTTTGTTCTTGACGGCGGGTTTGTGGCTCTCTGGTTTATTCTTGACGGCGGGTTTGTGGCCCCTCGGGTTTATTCTTGACGGCGGGTTTATGGCCCATCGGGTTTGTTCTTGACGGCGGGTTTAAGGCCCTCGGGTTTATCCTTGAGGGCAGGCTTATGGGTCTCTGGTTACTGCCACCTAGTACCGACAGTTTCCTGTCAAGTCCAAGCTCTTAGGCCCTGCGAATAATCGTTTCACTGACTTCAATGTCTATCACTTGTTATCGCTACTGTTAAACAATGAGGACACTATAGAGATGCTAGGCTTCGGTCACTAGCTCACTACTTCGACACTGAGCACGTGCGAGGCCCATGTCACTACTTGGAGTGACATGTTCGGTGTTAAGAGTCTCCATCCACGACGTGTCGTCCAGTTACAGGTATCAAGAGCACTACGTTTTGATTATCTCAGGAGACACACAGCTATCACCCTTCCCCTCACCCAGCACCCTTCCCCTCACCCAGCACCCTTCCCCTCACCCAGCACCCTTCCCCTCACCCAACATCCTTCCCCTCACCCAGTACCCTTCCCCTCACCCAGTACCCTTCCCCTCACCCAGCACCCTTCCCCTCACCCAACATCCTTCCCCTCACCCAGTACCCTTCCCCTCACCCAGCACCCTTCCCCTCACCCAGCACCCTTCCCCTCACCCAACATCCTTCCCCTCACCCAGCACCCTTCCCCTCACCCAGCACCCTTCCCCTCACCCAACATCCTTCCCCTCACCCAGTACCCTTCCCCTCACCCAGCACCCTTCCCCTCACCCAACATCCTTCCCCTCACCCAGTACCCTTCCCCTCACCCAGCACCCTTCCCCTCACCCAGCACCCTTCCCCTCACCCAACATCCTTCCCCTCACCCAGCACCCTTCCCCTCACCCAACACTCTTCCCCTCACCCAGCACCCTTCCCCTCACCCAGCACCCTTCCCCTCACCCAGCACCCTTCCCCTCACCCAGCACCTTTCCCCTCACCCAACACCCTTCCCCTCACCCAGCACCCTTCCCCTCACCCAGTCACCCAGCACCCTTCCCCTCACCCAGCACCTTCCCCTTACCCCCATCTGCCATCCTCCACACACCTTGCCATGGACGCCCCAAGGCTTCCATGGCAAGGTGTGGCACTCAGCTCGCGCACCCATTTCTCTTGGCCACCCTTCACCTAATGGAGCCCTCAGTGTGTTTGGTCATAAGTCAAACTGTTTCCTCACAACCCCACCTTTCCCTCCCACTACTTCCCCATTATTTAACTTCTCCCCCTTCTCTCACTACTAAACTTCCCCATCCCTATACTCTTTGCACTTATACTTTCCACCCTCATTCTCCCCAGCTCTATACTCTCCATCCTCCATAACCCCCACTCTCATACTGTCCACTCTCATACCTCCCCACCTTACTCATTTGCCAATCCCCATCCTTCTCTTCCCTGCACCATTTCTCTCCACGCCCCCCCCCCCTGAGAGGGGCGGGGGGGGGGGGGGAGAGAGAGAGAGACAGAGAGAGAGAGAGGGAGATAGAGTACTCTGAGAGAACTCTATCAACATCAGAGGACCGAGACTGTTCAACACGCTTCCACTACACATAAGGGGCATAACTGGCCGACCCCTCACAGTGTTCAAGAGAGAACTATCAACATCAGAGGACCGAGACTGTTCAACACACTTCCACTACACATAAGGAACATAACTGGCCGACCCCTCACAGTGTTCAAGAGAGAACTATCAACATCAGAGGCCCGAGACTGTTCAACACGCTTCCACTACACATAAGGGACATAACTGGCCGACCCCTCACAGTGTTCAAGAGAGAACTATCAACATCAGAGGCCCGAGACTGTTCAACACGCTTCCACTACACATAAGGAACATAACTGGCCAACCCCTCACAGTGTTCAAGAGAGAACTATCAACATCAGAGGCCCGAGACTGTTCAACACGCTTCCACTACACATAAGGAACATAACTGGCCAACCCCTCACAGTGTTCAAGAGAGAACTATCAACATCAGAGGACCGAGACTGTTCAACACGCTTCCACTACACATAAGGGGCATAACTGGCCGACCCCTCACAGTGTTCAAGAGAGAACTATCAACATCAGAGGACCGAGACTGTTCAACACGCTTCCACTACACATAAGGGGCATAACTGGCCGACCCCTCACAGTTTTCAAGAGAGAACTATCAACATCAGAGGACCGAGACTGTTCAACACGCTTCCACTACACATAAGGGGCATAACTGGCCGACCCCTCACAGTGTTCAAGAGAGAACTGGATAAGCACCTCCAGAGGATACCTGACCAACCAGGATGTGACTTATACGTCAGGCTGCGAGCAGCCGCGTCCAACGGCCTGGTTGATCAGTCCAGCAACCAGGAGGCCTGGTCGACGACCGGGCCGCGGGGACGCTAAGCCCCGGAAGCACCTCAAGGTAACCCCTCACTAAGCAATCTCCATCTCTCTTCTCCCCTACACCTTCTCTCCCCCGTGCTCGTCTCCTTCTCTGTATGACCGTGTCGCCGACCCTTTTTAACGTATCCAGAAGGCGACACGCTTCTTAAGAGAAGTGTGCACGCACTCGCGCGCACGCAGGAGCTCCCCCACCACTACATGGAACAAAAAGCTTCCCGATAGTTTTCTCCGTAACATTTATATAACTGCTTGGCTCGTGACGAAATTTGGCTGGGCAATTTATATGATGTCTTTTACCCTGCCTTCTCATCCTTCTCCAGCTTGATCCGTTCTCTAGCTCGCTTCATTCTCTAGCTCGCTTCGTTCTCTAACTCACTTCATTCTCTAGCTCGCTTCGTTCTCTAGCTCGCTTCATTCTCTAGGTCGCTTCATTCTCTAGCTCGCTTCATTCTCTAGCTCGCTTCATTCTCTAGCTCGCTTCATTCTCTAGCTCGCTTCGTTCTCTAACTCACTTCATTCTCTAGCTCGCTTCATTCTCTAGCTCGCTTCATTCTCTAGCTCGCTTCATTCTCTAGCTCGCTTCATTCTCTAGCTCGCTTCATTCTCTAGCTCGCTTCATTCTCTAGCTCGCTTCATTCTCTAGCTCGCTTCATTCTCTAGCTCACTTCATTCTCTAGCTCACTTCATTCTCTAGCTCACTTCATTCTCTAGCTCACTTCATTCTCTAGCTTGCTTCGTTCTTCAGACAGGGGTAAGACAAGTTAGGGGAAGACTGATAGAAGACGAAATAGAAGGTAGATAAGACGAGAGAGGGAAAACAAGAGAGGAAAGGTAAGCTAGGAGAAGACAAGACAGGGGGAAGACAAGATAAGAGGTAGACAAGACTTAGACAAGATGAGGGGAAAATAGGAGATATGGAAGACAAGATTGGGAAGACAGGATAGTGGAGACAAGATAGGGTAGAGTAAACTACAGGAAACTGAAGCTGTTTGGCATTCTTACGCATGTCTGGGGACCCCTTTACAGGAGTGGTTCTCTTTCAGTTACTCGAGGTCTACAAAGGTCTACAAAAGTCTCCTTTACCCCCATGTCTTGCGTCCTGCTCTAATCTCTGATCAAGGTTACCCTTAACCATATATTGTGGATGTAATTCGCAGGGAAGGCATCCACCTCCAAAGTTGTCTTCACCTTCTGGGTAAGTTCGGGTCCGCCTTCTAGGAAGCCTTTACCACATTTGCAAGCTTGAGTCCGCCTCCAAAGTAGCCTCTACCTCACTTCTAATCAAGAATTAAGTTAGCCACTGCAAAACTGCATCAACTTGTGCGTCCTCCAGGGCTCGTCCGGGGAACTTAACAAGTTATGTGTGCCCCTCTTCATTTAAGACCACTTAAGTAATTAGGCAGAGAGAAGCGCAGAGCCAGTATGGTTTTTCTGAAGCACTAAACCATTCTCAGATTGCTTCTTTGGCTGCGTTTTGGAGAAAGTTAAATTTAATGTCACAAATCATGTTATTTTTGTTGACTCGAAGTTCTTTAATAGATATTAAGTCTATTAACCTAATTAACCTCATTGTAATAGAAATACAATATCGGATGAATATCAAGTTTGTTGTGTTTGTTGAAGATATAACCAATATTGTATTTCTATTATAATGGGATTAAACGCTTTAAAGGATTTAATAGCTATTTAGGAATTCTGAGTAGAGAAAAATATAATATATTCACCTAGTCAAAAATACAAACTTTTTCAAAACTTGCTATAAAGTTCTGTTTTATAAATGCTATACTATATCTCTCAGTAAACCCAGCACAACAAAATTATATATGACAATATTTGAGAAGCAAACTCCATCCGTAGGTTTACACCAGAGTGTAAAAATAACAATTATAAAGATTCATTGATAATTTTGACAAAACAGTATATTAATATTTTGAGAACGTTCAAGGTATTATCGCTATAGTCGATATTTTCTTACGAGTTTGGCAAATTCAGTGGAGACATATTAGAAATATTAACATATTAGAAATTAAATACTATAGTTATAGAGGCATTTCAGTTTTAAAAAGATGTAAAATATGGCTTGTTGGGGCCGGAATACTATTGTGGGCTACTCCAGTATCCTGGCAGCTCCAAATATACTCAAGTATACTGGCAGCTATACTACAGCATACTGCAACCACTCTCCGGTATACTGACTGACAACTGACTTGAAAATCAATTGACACTTTCAACCAGTCCTAATCAACAATGGCCAAATGCTCGTTGATTCAGGCGCCAAAGCCCTTGTTTACGGATGGAAAACGCTGTACAAACGACTCTGTTGATGGCATTTAAACATTTCTCCAACAGTGTTTTGCTGACGACCTTTGTTAGAACCCAACCCGTTCTCTCACTTGCTTACAGTCAATATTGGCTTATTAAATAAGTGCATATGTGACATACTAATTGATTGTGAATATTTTAGTTTACCTTGAAAAGCTTCATAGAAAAGACCGACCTCACCTAACCTTCTTAGTATGTTAAGATAAGCATCTTATTGCTTCATATTTACAATTATTACTTAACCTATCAACGGTATAGGTTAAGTAATAATTGTAATTAGGTTAAGTAATAATTGTAATTAGGTTAAGTAATAATTGTAATTAGGTTAAGTAATAATTGTAATTAGGTTAAGTAATAATTGTAATTAGGTTAAGTAATAATTGGTGTTAATTACCACAACTCTGTAAATGTCTACCAATACAAATAATTGCCAACAAAACCTAAACGCCTAACCTGACCTATGCCTAAAAATGCACGAGATACTAATATATAATATTATTACTTCATGTCTGAGAAATTTAACATTATTAATGAACAGCACGTTAATATTGACGAGTGTCTTTGGTGGGTGCCGCCGGAAGGACTAAACACAGCCTCAGGACGAGCTGGTATAAAGCGATTTTTTATTCATAAACAGGGGGTTTGGCGGCTGAATTAACGAGCATTTGGCCACTGTTTACGAGGAGGGCTGAGTGTAAACTGTCAACTCACGAGACGCCCAATAAACGCACTGTAAACGACCACACACACATCCCGTCGTCCACGGCACATCCCGGCGTCCATCCCAGACAACCCAGATATGGATTTCGTATCGGCGCTCCCTATTCCACAACTGGTGTAAGATGTGTAGTATACGGAACATTGAATGATTCCGTGTTTACATTCCTGTTAGTAAACATTACATTCACAGCTGACATTGTATACTGAGCGTGTGTTCATGAGCTTGTGACGAGAGTGTACTCACCTAGCTGTGTAGCATGTACTGCTACACATGTGTAGCATGTGTAGCATGTAGCAGTGGGACTCACCTAGTTGTGCTTGTGGGGGGGGGGGGGGGGTTGAGCTCCGGCTCTTTAGGCCCGCCTCTCAACTGTCAATAAACTGATTTATTTATTTATTTTTTTAGTATTATTCCAACACACACACCTCCAGGAAGCAGCCCTTAGCAGCTGTCTAACTCCCAGGTACCTCTTTACTGCAAGGATCAAGGTGAAACTCTGCTCATTTGTTTCCGCCTCCGCCGGGACCGAACCCGGACCCTTATAACTATGAATCGCGAGCGTTGTTCACTCA
This sequence comes from Procambarus clarkii, assembly GCF_040958095.1. Lineage (NCBI taxonomy): Eukaryota > Metazoa > Arthropoda > Malacostraca > Decapoda > Cambaridae > Procambarus > Procambarus clarkii. The sequence continues at coordinate 15,420,290 of NC_091152.1, forward strand.
GCCGTCAGGCCCCACAGTGTGAGCGTAAATGTGCGCGCGCGTGTCTATCATTCACCAAGCCGACGGTTCTCCCGAGAATAAAGTTTACGAGCTGAAAAAGTGAGTTAAGACTGAGGTGTGAGTGTTTGTGTGGGGTCGGGTAGGCGAGGTCGGGTCGTAAACGCTGGCACGCTCAAGCTCGCCGATCGCTTCCTCACGCCTCTCATAATGAGCTCCAGATCCTGCGACACTTCCTCCTCTGACACCTTGAGGGCCTCACTCGTCTCCCTCCGTCACGCTACTCACTCTCCTCCACTTCCTGCTCGCGTATTCTCCACTCCTTGTCATGTTTCTCATTGACTATTTTATAACATGCTTTTTTTATAATTGTTTTTTTACGTGGATTTTGATTGTTACAGCGGAGGCGGCTAGTTTATTGTGACCGGGAGCCGGTCGGCCGAGCGAGGGAGCCGGTCGGCCGAGCGGACAGCTCGCTGGACTTGTGATCCTGTGGTCCTGGGTTCGATCCCAGGCGCCGGCGAGAAACAATGGGCAGGGTTTCTTTCACCCTATGCCCCTGTTACCTAGCAGTAAAATAGGTACCTGGGTGTTAGTCAGCTGTCACGGGCTGCTTCCTGGGGGTGGAGGCCTGGTCGAGGACCGGGCCGCGGGGACACTAAAAAGCCCCGAAATCATCTCAAGATAACTCAAGATAACTACCCCAAACTCCTGTTAGCGGGAGCCCAAAAAAGGATTACAAAGGGCACAATCCCGCCAAACACACACCGAAATTACGACGTTGGTATAACGTTCGAACAAGTTTTAACACCTAACCAGTTATCACAACCAATATAGCAAGTTGTAACAACGTTCTAATACGTCATTAACACGTTAAGCCAAGATGTAACAACTTTATTACAAGTTGTAACAAGCGGAAAATAGAGACAGTTACGGTTTGTGTTTCCCGGGTTAAACGGTCTTTATCAGACCTCAACGGAGAATATTACATTAACAATTTCATTGCCACACCTAATATTATAATGTGAGGTAGTTAGAGAGCTTGTTCCATTTCAGTAGCTATGTATATACTGTTACTCATCATACATTAATGGTAGGTCTTTTTGCTAATGCGTAATTGTCTTGAGCTATGGAGATGTTACAGGGTCACAGGAGAGCTGCTGTTTGTTATTGTTAGTCTTCGTATTACCTACATCATGCCAGTCAGTGTGACATTACCTACATCATGCCAGTCAGTGAGACATTACCTACATCATGCCAGTCAGTGAGACATTACCTATATCATGCCAGTCAGTGTGACATTACCTACATCATGCCAGTCAGTGAGACATTACCTACATCATGATGTCAGTGGGACATTACCTACATCATGCCAGTCAGTGTGACATTACCTACATCATGCCAGTCAGTGAGACATTACCTACATCATGCCAGTCAGTGAGACATTACCTACATCATGCCAGTCAGTGGAACATTACCTACATCATGCCAGTCAGTGGAACATTACCTACATCATGCCAGTCAGTGGGACATTACCTACATCATGCCAGTCAGTGGGACATTACCTACATCATGATGTCAGTGGAACATTACCTACATCATGCCAGTCATTGGAACATTACCTACATCATGCCAGTCAGTGGAACATTACCTACATCATGCCAGTCAGTGGAACATTACCTACATCATGCCAGTCAGTGGAACATTACCTACATCATGCCAGTCAGTGGGACATTACCTACATCATGCCAGTCAGTGGGACATTACCTACATCATGATGTCAGTGGAACATTACCTACATCATGCCAGTCATTGGAACATTACCTACATCATGCCAGTCAGTGGAACATTACCTACATCATGCCAGTCAGTGGGACATTACCTACATCATGCCAGTCAGTGGGACATTACCTACATCATGCCAGTCAGTGGGACATTACTTACATCATGATGTCAGTGGAACATTACCTACATCATGCCAGTCAGTGGGACATTACCTACATCATGATGTCAGTGGAACATTACCTACATCATGATGTCAGTGGAACATTACCTACATCATGATGTCAGTGGAACATTACCTACATCATGCCAGTCAGTGAGACATTACCTACATCATGCCAGTCAATAAGAAAGCCAGCGAGAGGAGGGAAAAGATCACGACTAAACATGCTAGGTCTGGCTGAGATAGCTTCCCCCTTCCTTGCCATTAACTCGAAAATTGTATATAATATTTAAAAAGGCGATCGAACCATGTGTACCATTGACCAGACCACACACTAGAAGGTGAAGGGACGACGACGTTTCGGTCCGTCCTGGACCATTTGAATCGACTTGAGAATGGTCCAGGACGGGACGAAACGTCGTCGTCCCTTCACCTTCTAGTGTGTGGTCTGGTCAACTTACTTTAGCCACGTTATTGTGACTCATCGCCTGCATGTGTACCACTCTTTCCGTTATCAGAGATCGAAGTTTGGTCCGTAAGTTGTACACACAGAGCGCAGCCTGCTCCGCCACGGTGACTCTCACACCAGAGGGAACAGGATAAGTGATCTCTCTCTTTTTCATCTCTTTTTTTTCATGAGGTTGTTGAAAACCTCATAAGTTTCAACAACCATGAGGATGTTGAAGCGTTCACAAGTGGTAACAAAAAACACCGTCACTGGACTATCCTTTTATCAGCTGCCGGGAACGGTCGTTCCCACGAGGAGAGGTGGAACTGAGACAATGTGAATCAAAACAAGTGGTTGTAGCACAGCCCGTCTCCCTTGCTGCCTTCTGACTCGTAAAACCAATCTATCTAATTTAAAGGTTTCTACACAGGAGCTCTAGGAGAAGAAACGCTTCCGGCTTACTTCATTTACATTCCCTGATTGCCTAGCGTCTCGGGGGAGTCAAGTGTGCCAATGAAGTAAATTTCACTGGCACTTCACACTATAATACTGCGAGACGTCCAAAAAAAATTCTTCTTGCTGGGCTCGACTTCACGTGTAACTCTTCCACTGCAATTTTGCACAGAGAACCTGTTACACTCCTGCCCTGTGTGGGCGGCGGACGTGAGCCGCTCCCATTGTCTCTCTCAACAACACTACCTCTCTCTCTCTCTCTCTCTCTCTCTCTCTCTCTCTCTCTCTCTCTCTCTCTCTCTCTCTCACTCTCTCACTCTCTCACTCTCTCACTCTCTCACTCTCTCACTCTCTCACTCTCTCACTCTCTCCCTCTCTCACTCTCTCACTCTCTCACTCTCTCACTCTCTCACTCTCCCACTCTCCCCCACTCTCTCTCTCGCTTGCTAACTCCTCCCTCCCTCACTCCCCCTCTTTTGCTTACTAGCCCCCTCCCTCACTCCCCCCTCTTTTGCTTGCTAGCCCCCTCCCTCACTCTCACTAGCTCCCTTCTTCTCTCTCACTCGCTTCCTCCCTTTCTTATTGCTCGCACCCTCCCCCCCCCCCCTCTCTCTCTCTCTCTCTCTCTCTCTCTCTCTCTCTCTCTCTCTCTCACTCTCTCTCTCACTCTCTCCCTGCCTGTATTTACCTATTTATCTGTTTGCTGCAATGTGAACCAATGCATCAGGTGAAGGAAAGTTTGCCCATTTCCTTCTGCCTCGGCCGGGAATCAAATCCGGGCCCTTAGGATTATGACTCCTGAGCGCTGTCCACTCGGTCACGAGGCCCTGTGTGTGTACTCACCTAGTTGTGCTTGCAGGGGTTGAGCTCTGACTCTTTGATCCCGCCTCTCCACTCTTAATCAACTGGTGTATAGATTCATATCTACATATGAAACTGTGTATGGAGTCAGCCTCCACCACATCACTGCCTAATGCATTCCATCTGTTAAGTACTCTGACACTGAAAAAGTTCTTCATAACGTCCCTGTGGCTCATTTGGGTACTCAGTTTCCACCTGTGTCCCCCTGTTCGCGTCCCACCCGTGTTAAACAGTTTATCTTTATCTACCCTGTCAATTCCTCTGATAATTTTGTAGGTAATTATTATGTCTCCCCGAACTCTTCTATCTTCCATCGACGTGAGGTGCAATTCACGCAGCCTTTCTTGGTAACTCATGCCTCTTAGTTCTGGGACTAGCCTAGTGGCATACCTCTGAACCTTTTCCAGCTTCGTCTTGTGCTTGAGAAGGTACGGGCTCCCTGAAGGTGCCACATACTCCAGGACTGGTGTTATGCGGTGTACATACCATGTGTGTGTGTGTGTGTGTGTGTGTGTGTGTGTGTGTGTGTGTGTGTGTGTGTGTGTGTGTGTGTGTGTGTGTGTGTGTGTATGTGTGTGCGAGCGTATATTTTGACTCAGAGGACGAGTAAGGCTGCCAAATAAACTCGGGACAAGCGTGAACTATTATAGTGAGGACAGTCACACGACGACCAAACATGTCGGCTCATCTTCGTCATATTGATCCCAGCTTCCTCGTCGCTCGTCCACGCTCCTCCACCAACACTCCCACCACGTCCTCCCTCGTCCACCTGCTCCAACACTCCCACCACGTCCTCCCTCGTCCACCTGCTCCAACACTCCCACCACGTCCTCCCTCCTCGTCGACAAAGACGTCTAGAGGGCTTCAGCAGCACCTCACATATACCTTCGGTCGAGGGCCCACAAAGACTTCTTATAATTGCACCGCTTCATCGAAGCTTCTTCCTTTCACGACCGCCGAAGCTAGAGTAAGCTCTGACGGAGACGGAGCTTAACACTAACATGCCACGATTTTGTTTTGTTTTTCACGTCAGGAAGGTGAGCCTGCTCCTTCCCTTCATGCCTTCCTCCCTCCCTTACTCCTTCTCTTCCTTGCTCCCTCCCTATCCTCTTCCTTCTCCCCCTTACTCTCTCTCCCTCTCTCCTTCCTTCTTATTGGATCAGGAAATTTATTTATGACATCACGATCAAACAAACGGTCAAACGGTGCTACCATGTCATCCATCAATGGTTATCTTGAGGTTATCTTGAGATGATTTCGGGGCTTTAGTGTCCCAGCGGCCCGGTCCTCGACCAGGCCTCCACCCCCAGGAAGCAGCCCGTGACAGCTGACTAACACCCAGGTACCTATTTTACTGCTAGATAACAGGGGTATAGAGTGAAAGAAACTCTGCCCATTGTTTCTCGCCGGCGCCTGGGATCGAACCCAGGACCACAGGATCACAAGTCCAGCGTGCTGTCCGCTCGGCCGACCGGCTCCCTTAGATCAAGTTATAGCTACATCACATACGTTGTGTAACTAAGACATTACATAGTCATTACATTGGAAGAGTAGTGTGTGGTGCGGGTGAAGCATAGACCCTCCAGTTCTGCTGTTCTCATATCATCTTCACTCACAATCTTAACCATCTATATCACAACAGTCTTGTGTCTCAGACTAGCAGTAGGGTGGTTAAGGGCATTCATGCTGCGTGTTTTGTTAATATGTGTAAAGAAAATTGCAAGTGTTATACCTCTAGGACTATTGGTGGCGTCATCATCACGTGACTGTGTCAACCATGGAGGGTGGAGGCCTGCTCGAGGACCGGGCCGCGGGGACACTAAAAAGCCCCGAAATCATCTCAGGATAACCTCAAGATAGATCTTGTCAAGGTACATTAATCACCTTCAGTGATTAAGTGCTTAATAACACACTAGTTTCTATAGCAGCTATCTCACCCTGTCAAAGTAGGAGACACGTCAATATATATATGCGAACAAGCTTGCATGGTTCCCAAGCCAATATGCAACTGAAAACTCCACACCAACTCCAAACATATATATATATATTATATATATATATATATATATATATATATATATATATATATATATATATATATATATATATATATATGTATATATATATATATATATATATATATATATATATATATATATATATATATATATATATATATATAGACGGTACCACCTCTGATTGAATTTGTAGGGACCCTCGACCTCGAAGAAGATGATATGCAGCATCCGGGGGAGCCTTGTGGGGCATACGCATTCACTCACATATTGTCTTCTCCTACTACCCCCTGTATGTTTTCTATATGTGTATATGAGTAAGCTGGTAAGAGCTACATTTCACCTTCGTAAACGTACATTAATGACATTATGTTAAGCAAACACCTCGATGTCAATTTACATATGAAGGATGGATTAGCATTTTAGAAGCACTACAATTACCATCTGTTGCTGAGTGTTCAATACCTCACTGAACTATATGTTTAACCTTGTCCATGGAGGACAGAAGAAAATATACATATGATGGTTAGCATTGTAACTGTGTGGCCACGTCTGTGGTAGAACAAGTAAACTACTCTACTTCCTTCACCACCATCGTCCTCAAGCATGTATAGACCTCTTGTGCCTGCCAGAGTGCCAGTGCCAGGTAACTCCCCAATATTAGGCTATAAACTGGCCAGGTAACTCTCTAATATTGGGGTATAAACTGGCCAGGTAACTCTCTAATATTGGGGTATAAACTGGCCAGGTAACTCCCCAATATTAGGCTATAAACTGGCCAGGTAACTCCCCAATATCAGGGTATAAACTGGCCAGGTAACTCCCCAATATCAGGGTATAAACTCACCAGGTAACTCCTAAATATCAGGTATAAACTCACCAGGTAACTCCTAAATATCAGGTATAAACTCACCAGGTAACATTACCAAAACATTAAATGTGTCACATATCACACATGAATAATTGCGAAAGATTTAATCTGGCATGAGTCGCACGTTTAATATCTGCGATAACTTATACATGTCAAAAACTGGACGCGAAAATTAGCGGCAGCTTAATTGTAATTCATCACCTGCAAATTTTAGTGACATCTAAAATCTGGCGAGTATGACGTCGAAACATTTTGGAAGATCATATTTGTGACGTCATTCTCTTGAGTGAGCGAACCTAAAACTTTGCTGTGAGAGCTGTTAAGTGCACAGCTGTAAGTGAGAGCTGTTAAGTGTACAGCTGTAAGTGAGAGCTGTAAGTGTACAGCTGTAAGTGAGAGCTGTTAAGTGTACAGCTGTAAGTGAGAGCTGTTAAGTGTACAGCTGTAAGTGAGAGCTGTAAGTGTACAGCTGTAAGTGAGAGCTGTTAAGTGTACAGCTGTAAGTGAGAGCTGTAAGTGTACAGCTGTAAGTGAGAGCTGTTAAGTGTACAGCTGTAAGTGAGAGCTGTTAAGTGTACAGCTGTAAGTGAGAGCTGTTAAGTGTGCAGCTGTAAGTGAGAGCTGTTAAGTGTACAGCTGTAAGTGAGAGCTGTTAAGTGTACAGCTGTAAGTGAGAGCTGTAAGTGTACAGCTGTAAGTGAGAGCTGTTAAGTGTTCAGCTGTAAGTGAGAGCTGTTAAGTCTACAGCTGTAAGTGAGAGCTGTTAAGTGTGCAGCTGTAAGTGAGAGCTGTTAAGTGTACAGCTGTAAGTGAGAGTTGTTATGTGTACAGCTGTAAGTGAGAGCTGTTAAGTGTACAGCTGTAAGTGAGAGCTGTTAAGTGTACAGCTGTAAGTGAGAGCTGTTAAGTGCACAGCTGTAAGTGAGAGCTGTTAAGTGTACAGCTGTAAGTGAGAGCTGTTAAGTGTACAGCTGTAAGTGAGAGCTGTTAAGTGCACAGCTGTAAGTGAGAGCTGTTAAGTGTACAGCTGTAAGTGAGAGTTGTTAAGTGTACAGCTGTAAGTGAGAGCTGTTAAGTGTACAGCTGTAAGTGAGAGCTGTTAAGTGTACAGCTGTAAGTGAGAGCTGTTAAGTCTACAGCTGTAAGTGAGAGCTTTAAGTGTACAGCTGTAAGTGAGAGCTGTTAAGTCTACAGCTGTAAGTGAGAGCTGTTAAGTGTGCAGCTGTAAGTGAGAGCTTTTAAGTGTAAGTGGCAGGTGTAGGTGGAAGGTCACTTTTTGTTTACCACTATTAGCCCATACTTCATACTTGTCACTGTGTTCATCATACTTGTCATTGTGTTCATTTACAATGGTGATCATTGTCTTACAACAACACATAAACTATCCACCACACCTGCAATATCCATAACACCTGTACTAACCACCACACCTGTACTATCCACCACACCTGTACTAACCACCACACCTGTACTATCCATAACACCTATACTATCCACAACACCTGTACTATCCACCACACCTGTACTATCCACCACACCTGTACTATCCACCAACACCTGTACTGTCCACAACACCTGTACTATCCACAACACCTGTACTATCCACCAACACCTGAACTATCAACCAACACCTGTACTATCCACAACACCTGTACTATCCACCAACACCTGTACTATCCACAACACGTGTACTATCCACAAACACCTGTACTATCCACCAACACCTGTACTATCCACCAACACCTGTACTATCCACCAACACCTGAACTATCCACCAACACCTGTACTATCCACCAAAACCTGTACTATCCACAACACCTGTACTATCCACAACACGTGTACTATCCACAAACACCTGTACTATCCACCACACCTGTACTATCCACCAACATCTGTACTATCCGCAACACCTGTACTATCCACAACACCTGTACTATCCACCACACCTGTACTATCCACCAACACCTGTACTATCCACAACACGTGTACTATCCACCAACACCTGTACTATCCACAACACCTGTACTATCCACAAACACCTGTACTATCCACCACACCTGTACTATCCACCAACACCTGTACTATCCACAACACCTGTAGTATCCACCAACACCTGTACTATCCACAACACCTGAACTATCCACCAACACCTGTACTATCCACAACACCTGTACTATCCACAACACCTGTACTATCCACCAACACCTGTATTATCCACCACACCTGTACTATCCACAACACCTGAACTATCCACCACACCTGTACTATCCACAACACCTGTACTATCCACCAACACCTGTACTATCCACCAACACCTGTACTATCCACCACACCTGTACTATCCACCACACCTGTACTATCCCCCAACACCTGTACTATCCACAACACCTGTACTATCCACCACACCTGTACTATCCACCAACACCTGTACTATCCACCACACCTGTACTATCCACCAACACCTGTACTATCCACAACACCTGTACTATCCACAACACCTGAACTATCCACCACACATCACAGTGAAGGACACATGCAGCATGACCCGCGAGACGCTACCCACAGACCCTGGATATTAAACGCGCCGCGAAGCGTCAATTACACCTCTGGCGTTTATCACCCTTGAAAGTATAGTATTTAACGAACTATCACTTACGTTAAACATCACCTTGAGTGACTAACTTCAGCGCCAACTCTGACAGTCTAAATGTTCGGGAAATGTATGCAAGATCTGTTTGTGTATATCATATCAAGGAGATATAACCAATTGCGTATATATGATAAGACTTGTTTACGATATCATACCACGAACGTGTATAAAAACTTGTGATTG
>NC_091152.1:15434712-15502212 GCF_040958095.1 Procambarus clarkii
AGTAGGGAAGGAATAGCCATTTTTTTCTAATAGGGACATGTTGCAATAAGTGAAGTTCTAAGAAGAACTGACATAGACAAAGCAGTACTGTACAGAGACGAGGGGAAACTGATGAAAACAAGCACAAATGAGTCACAGTTGTGAGAGAGACTTTCTTCAGTCTTTGAGTCAAGAGTGTTGGGATGACGGGGCCCAGGAGCCGAGCCCGTGCCTGGCTGGGAGCACACATCCAGGAGAGGCCACAAGCCTGGTACCTGGGCCATGTGAGCCCCAGCCACAATACGGGGCTCACACACCTGACTTTTACGTCGCTGGGGAGGACAAACCCCACAAGAGACCTGGATACAACCTGTAAGGTAATAGAGGCCAATTGTGTACAGGTGTATACCACTGGTGGGAACGGGAGGACAGGTGTGTACCACTGGTGGGAACAACGAGAGGACACAGGTGTGTACCACTGGTGGGAACAACGGGAGGACACAGGTGTGTACCACTGGTGGGAACAACGGGAGGACACAGGTGTGTACCACTGGTGGGAACAACGGGAGGACACAGGTGTGTACCACTGGTGGGAACAACGGGAGGACACAGGTGTGTACCACTGGTGGGAACAACGGGAGGACACAGGTGTGTACCACTGGTGGGAACAACGGGAGGACACAGGTGTGTACCACTGGTGGGAACAATGGGAGGACACAGGTGTGTACCACAGGTGTATACCACTGGTGGGAACAACGGGAGGACACAGGTGTGTACCACTGGTGGGAACAACGGGAGGACACAGGTGTGTACCACTGGTGGGAACAACGGGAGGACACAGGTGTGTACCACAGGTGTGTAGCACTGGTGGGAACAACGGGAGGACACAGGTGTGTACCACTGGTGGGAACAACGGGAGGACACAGGTGTGTACCACTGGTGAGAACAACGGGAGGACACAGGTGTGTACCACTGGTGGGAACAACGGGAGGACACAGGTGTGTACCACTGGTGGGAACAACGGGAGGACACAGGTGTGTACCACTGGTGGGAACAACGGGAGGACACAGGTGTGTACCACTGGTGGGAACAACGGGAGGACACAGGTGTGTACCACAGGTGTGTAGCACTGGTGGGAACAACGGGAGGACACAGGTGTGTACCACAGGTGTGTAGCACTGGTGGGAACAACGGGAGGACACAGGTGTGTACCACTGGTGGGAACAACGGGAGGACACAGGTGTGTACCACTGGTGGGAACAACGGGAGGACACAGGTGTGTACCACAGGTGTGTACCACTGGTGGGAACAACGGGAGGACACAGGTGTGTACCACTGGTGGGAACAACGGGAGGACACAGGTGTGTACCACTGGTGGGAACAACGGGAGGACACAGGTGTGTACCACTGGTGGGAACAATGGGAGGACACAGGTGTGTACCACAGGTGTATACCACTGGTGGGAACAACGGGAGGACACAGGTGTGTACCACTGGTGGGAACAACGGGAGGACACAGGTGTGTACCACTGGTGGGAACAACGGGAGGACACAGGTGTGTAGCACTGGTGGGAACAACGGGAGGACACAGGTGTGTACCACTGGTGGGAACAACGGGAGGACACAGGTGTGTACCACTGGTGAGAACAACGGGAGGACACAGGTGAGTACCACTGGTGGGAACAACGGGAGGACACAGGTGTGTACCACTGGTGGGAACAACGGGAGGACACAGGTGTGTACCACTGGTGGGAACAACGGGAGGACACAGGTGTGTACCACAGGTGTGTAGCACTGGTGGGAACAACGGGAGGACACAGGTGTGTACCACTGGTGGGAACAACGGGAGGACACAGGTGTGTACCACTGGTGGGAACAACGGGAGGACACAGGTGTGTACCACAGGTGTGTACCACTGGTGGGAACAACGGGAGGACACAGGTGTGTACCACTGGTGGGAACAACGGGAGGACACAGGTGTGTACCACTGGTGGGAACAACGGGAGGACACAGGTGTGTACCACAGGTGTGTACCACTGGTGGGAACGGGAGGACACAAACAGGAATCACAGACGGGACAAAGAAATAAGCCCCCCCCCCCCCGTGTTATAGTCGTAATGGCTTGGCGTTTTCCCCTCACAATCCCCCCCCCCCGTCGCTACAGGCATAAATCAAATGAATGAATTAGGAAATTAGGAAGATACTGAAGCGACTAACTTAATTTACGCTTTTTATATAATTATGATGGAGACAAGCGGGCTGCAAATCACGGTATAACACGCCCGGTAACTTTAAGGCCGTGACCCAGGAGCTGGAGCTCACACAGACGTAAATAGGTAGTACGCACGTGTCCAGATTTAACCCGACTACAAGCCTACTATAACAGTTCTTCTTCAAGTAGAGCCCCATCAACCCCCCCATCTTTAAAACGACACTTAAACACACACACACACACACATGCTTCCAAACAACCAACATCAGCGGCGCTACTCGCGAACTGAACCACCGGAAATAAATAACAAATAAGAGAGAGGAAAAAAACACAAATGAGCAGACGGTTAAGCATTGTGGAGTCGGGGGTGAGATTTGGCAACACCGCCGTTACATGCACTTGATATATTACACCTACATGCTCCTGGCAGCTGACCACGTCTCTCTGGCCTTCGTCCTACTCCCTAAATGCATCGTCCACGCTCCGCCGACGGGTCCAGTCGAGACGAGAGGTGAACAACGGTTGCGACAGATGCAGCCGATCTCCAGAGCAACACAACCAATCGGAATTACGCGCATCGGGGCAAATTTAGGTTTAACCAATGCAAAAAAGTTGTAATACTGGAGGGTTAATGTGATTAACTCCAGCCCAGATAATCCGTCTACGGGCTTTACAACACCAGCGACCGAACACACCGCCACACCGATCGAAGTCGGAGCCACACGCACACACACAGGGGCGCCTGGTGGCTGAGTGGACAGCACTCAGGGCTCGTAATCCTGGGGACCAGGGTCCGATCCCTGGCGATGGCGGAGACAAATGGGCCGAGTTTCTTTTACCCTGATGCCCCTGTTATCTATCACTAAATAGGTACCTGGGAGTTAGACAGCTGTTACGGGCTGCTTCCTGGGTGTGTGTGTGTATATGTGGAAAAAAAAATTGATTGTTGATTGACAGTTGAGAGGCGGACCGAAAGAGCAGAGCTCAAACCCCGCAAGCACAACTAGGTGAATACACACACACACACACACACACACACACACACACACACACACACACACACACACACACACACACACACACACATGGGGGGCCTCGTAGCCTGGTGGATAGCGCGCAGGACTCGTAATTCTGTGGCGCGGGTTCGACTCCCGCACGAGGCAGAAACAAATGGGCAAAAGTTTCTTTCACCCTAAGTGCCCCTGTTACCTAGCAGTAAATAGGTACCTGGGAGTTAGTCAGCTGTCACGGGCTGCTTCCTGGTGTGTGTGTGTGTGTGTGGTGTGTGGAAAAAAAAAAGTAGTTAGTAAACAGTTGATTGACAGTTGACAGGCGGGCCGAAAGAGCCGCTCAACCCCCGCAAAACACAACTAGTAAACACACACACACACACGCACACGCGCACACACGCACACACGCACACACACACACGCACACGCGCACACACACACGCACACACACACACACACACACACACACACACACACACACACACACACACACACACACACACACACACACACACGGATCGGGAGAAAAAGTGAGTGGGGGAGTGAATGGGGCAGACAGGGAGAAGGGTGTGAGAGATGTGAGGGAGAGCAGGTAAGGAGGGAGATGACTGAGGGATAACACCATTAGTATGAAGACTTCCGGACCTATTTTGGTTCATAACCTTCTCTTTTCCCCTCTCCCTCTCCCTCTTGGTCATCCCTCTTGACCATTTATGTCCAGTGCTGTTTTGTGTTTGTGTATTGACTATTTATACTTGCAGGAGCGAGGTAGCTCATGGATCCCGTCTATATACGGAATTGTCTGCGAGACCTTCCTCATCTCCTTCGCTCCACTTACTTACGACACTCTGAGACTGGACAATTCTTTCTGGCATCCCTGTTGCTCATCTGCGTTTCTAGTTTCCAATTATGTTCTTTCGTTCTACTGTTTCTTAAACTTTGCTTCTATATCTACTTTGTCTATCTCTTTTAGTATCTTGTACGTTGTTATCATGTCTGCCTGTTCCTTCTGTTTTCCAATGTAGTGAGATCCAGTTCGTTCAGCCTTTCTCCATAGCTCACGCCCATTAGCTCAGGAACGAGCCTTGTTCCATATTAAGGACATTTTCTAATTCTGTTTTGTGTTCCTTTATGTAGGGGTTCCATGCTGGGACAGCACACGCAATAATGGGTCTCACAAAGGATGCATACAGCGCTTGTAAGTTGTCCAAGATGCTGAAAGATAACCGGACGTTTCTCAGTATGGCATATGCTGCCCTCACACACACAGATCACACTAACGTGATGCATCAAATGAACAAATCCACAAGGGCCGTGACGAGGATTCGAACCTGCGTCCGGGAGCATCCCAGACACTGCTGCCCTCGTTATCCTGGTGATGTGTGCCTCTGGTGCTGGGTCTCCAGTTATGTCCACTCCTGGGTCTTTAACTTTTTTAGAATTTGGAAGTTGTTTCCCTTCATCCTGTACTGTATTTGAGGTCTTCTGTTGCAACTCCTATTCTAATAACCTTGCAATTATCCCGGTTAAAGTCTTGTAACCATTTCTCAGTGGTTTTGTACTTACCTAGTTGTGATTGCGGGGGATGAGCTCTGGCACTTTGATTCTCTCAACTGTCAATCAACTGGTGTACAGGTTCCTCAGCCTACTGGGCTCTATCATATCTACACTTGAACTGTGTGTGTGTGTGTGTGTGTGTGTGTGTGTGTGTGTGTGTGTGTGTGTGTGTGTGTGTGTGTGTGTGTGTGCGCGCGCGCGCACGCGAGCTTGTGCTTACATGCGTGCACACACAAAGAAATCACTGAGAAATAGTTCCTAGATGTTAACCCTGACAATTGCAAGGTTATTAGAATAGCAATTGCAGCAAGAGAACCTCAAATACATTACAGGATGAAGGGAAGTTGCCTTCCCTTCATCCTGTACAGTATTTGAGAATTTGAGTACAGTAGTACTAACCCTCCGTCTGGGGTAGTATTACTGTCTTCATCTCCAAGCACCATCAACACATATTAAAGCAACGCTGCAAGTATGGTGTACAACAATGAGTGAATATTATGTGTAACTCTGCCTGGAAAGTTAGCAACGTTCACGGCAAGGAATGAAACCAAAGGATTGAAGCTTCTTGAGTAAAATTGTTTTCTATATTCTGTTCAAAGTCTTGGAGAGTATTCAGAGTTATGGCCAAGCTTCCACATGATGACGAGGGGAGGAAGGTGAGGGACGAGGGGAGGAGAGTGAGGGACGAGGGGAGGAGAGTGAAAGACGAGGGGAGGAGAGTGAGGGACGAGGGGAGGAGAGTGAAAGACGAGGGGAGGAGAGTGAGGTATGAGAGATCCCGTACACTTCCCGGTCACCTTACTGGAGAGCGGAGTTATTAACGCGGAGCATGTGATTACACCACTTAATTTTATTGGGACAACTTGAGCAATAATATCTCTCCAAGAGACAGTTACCAAGAGGGAGACAGTTACCAAGAGGGAGACAGTTACCAAGAGGGGGACAGTTACCAAGAGGGAGACAGTTACCAAGAGGGGGACAGTTACCAAGAGGGAGACAGTTTCCAAGAGGGGGACAGTTACCAAGAGGGGGACAGTTACCAAGAGGGAGACAGTTACCAAGAGGGGGACAGTTACCAAGAGGGAGACAGTTTCCAAGAGGGGGACAGTTACCAAGAGGGGGACAGTTACCAAGAGGGGGACAGTTACCAAGAGGGAGACAGTTACCAAGAGGGAGACAGTTTCCAAGAGGGGGACAGTTACCAAGAGGGGGACAGTTACCAAGAGGGGGACAGTTACCAAGAGGGGGACAGTTACCAAGAGGGAGACAGTTACCAAGAGGGAGACAGTTACCAAGAGGGGGACAGTTACCAAGAGGGAGACAGTTTCCAAGAGGGGGACAGTTACCAAGAGGGGGACAGTTACCAAGAGGGGGACAGTTACCAAGAGGGAGACAGTTACCAAGAGGGAGACAGTTACCAAGAGGGAGACAGTTACCAAGAGGGAGACAGTTACCAAGAGGGGGACAGTTACCAAGAGGGAGACAGTTACCAAGAGGGGGACAGTTACCAAGAGGGAGACAGTTACCAAGAGGGGGACAGTTACCAAGAGGGGGACAGTTACCAAGAGGGGGGACAGTTACCAAGAGGGGGGACAGTTACCAAGAGGGGGACAGTTACCAAGAGGGGGACAGTTACCAAGAGGGGGACAGTTACCAAGAGGGAGACAGTTTCCAAGAGGGGGACAGTTACCAAGAGGGGGGACAGTTACCAAGAGGGGGGACAGTTACCAAGAGGGGGACAGTTACCAAGAGGGGGACAGTTACCAAGAGGGGGACAGTTACCAAGAGGGAGACAGTTTCCAAGAGGGGGACAGTTACCAAGAGGGGGGACAGTTACCAAGAGGGGGGACAGTTACCAAGAGGGGGACAGTTACCAAGAGGGGGACAGTTACCAAGAGGGGGACAGTTACCAAGAGGGGGACAGTTACCAAGAGGGAGACAGTTACCAAGAGGGGGACAGTTACCAAGAGGGGGACAGTTACCAAGAGGGGGACAGTTACCAAGAGGGGGGACAGTTACCAAGAGGGGGGACAGTTACCAAGAGTTGGGATTATTTACAAGAGGAGAGAAAGCCCACAAAAAGGAGATACCTTCCAACATAAGGGGACAGTATTAAAAATTAGGGGGAAATTTTCGAAGAGTTTCCAAGAGGGGGAGGGGTCAGTCTCTTAAGAGAACGTGACAGGTTCCAAGAGGAGGGGATAGTTTCCAAGAAGATAGGACAGTGTGTAAGGGAAGCAGTCATTAAGAAGAGAGAACACTTTCCAGGAGGAGTGTACAGTTTCCAACAGGAGGAAGAATTCTCCAAGAGGAGCGGGCAGTCCCCATGACTATGGGACACTTTCCAAGAGGCGGGAGACCGTGTCCAAGAGGAGGGGATTACTTCCAAAGGAAGGGGAAGGGGTAAAAACCGGTGAGGACTGCAGGAGGAGAGGGCAAACAAAAACGTAGATGGAAAAGAGAGAAACGAGAGCAAGAGGCATCTTCACCATAAGAGGATGGTAACTACGGGAGTTGGAGAGAGAAAGGAACTTGGGAGTGGATGCAAATCCATCACTTAACTCCAGAGGCACACATAAGCAGGGTATTGGGGACGCTGGTAAACATTACATCGTCGTTTAGAAACCTGAAACTGGGCTCCTTCAAGCCAGACTTCACCTTGTGAAGCATAAAACGAAAACTAAAAAGGTACAAAGATTTATACAAAATTTGTGCCAGAGCCAAGAAGGCTAAGCTAAGAAGATAGGTTGAAGGAACCAGACTTCACAACACCTAGAAGGAATAAAAATAAGCGATATGATCGCCAAAAAACGATATTGACAAGGTAGACGAGGACAGCCTCTTCAAAGAGTAGAAGTTGGACGAGAGGATATAATGAGAAGTTGTAAATGCAAGTGAGTTCAAGATATGTAAGGAAATACTGTTGACCAGACCACACACTAGAAGGTGAAGGGACGACGACGTTTCGGACCGTCCTGGACCATTCTCAAGTCGATTGAGAATCGACTCAATGTAGTGATGTAGTGATGGTCCTGGACCATTCACAATCGACTTGAGAATGGTCCAGGACGGACCGAAACGTCGTCGTCCCTTCACCTTCTAGTGTGTGGTCTGGTCAACTTACTTTAGCCACGTTATTGTGACTCGTCGCCTGCTTATTGATATATACACTGAAAGGCAAAACTGAAATACGTTGTGGAAGACACCTCCACCCACGGTTTTAACGCCAGATTTGACGAGGAATTCCAACGCCAAAATAGCTTAGCAATAATACAACATGTACAACAAGGGTAGTAGGCAGGGGAAAGGTGAGCTAGACCTGACTTCTACGTTGACAATGATAGGTAAGTACACCAACACCACAACGCCACCACACGACCACTACACTATCACCACACCATCACTACTACACCATCACACCATCACGAGAGTGAAACAGGAGAGCTGGGAAACTTAGCTCATTTCCTATGTATTTCCGCCTCTCATGTACCCCTTCTCTCTCACTCTCTCTCCCCTTCCCCATTTCCTCTCTCTCTCTCTCTCAATATATATATATATATATATATATATATATATATATATATATATATATATATATATATATATATATATATATATATAAGAGAAAAAAGAGAGAGAGTGAGAGAGAGAGAGAGAGAGAGAGAGAGAGAGAGAGAGAGAGAGAGAGAGAGAGAGAGAGAGAGAGAGAGAGAGAGAGAGAGAGAGAGAGAGAGAAAGCAATACCTAGCAAGTATAAAGGGATTATAAACAGCTTGTGTTTACATTGGATGATGCTTATGTATAGTACAGTACAGCTGAGGGTGGCAGGGCTGCCATCTTGAAGGAGATACAGGAAACTAATACGTACAGGGGCCTAGAACATTGTTACAGGTTCGTGGCAATAGGCACAGAGACCCTGGGCGCCTGGGGTAAATGTGCATGTACGTTCCTGAAGAAGGTGGGTGAGGAACTCAGTAAGTACACCAACGATCCAAGAGAGGCCAGTTTCCTGACCCAGCGTCTCAGTGTCGCTATCAAGAAATGAAATTGAGAGTTGAGAGGAGGGGCCCAAAGAGCCAGAGCTCAACTCCCGCAAGCACAATTACGTGAGTACACACACGCACACACACACGCACACACACACACACACACACACAGACACACACACACAGACACAGACACAAACACACACACACACACACACACACACACACACACACACACACACACACACACACACACACACACACACACACACACACACAGACACACACACACAGACACACACACACACACACACACATACACACACACAGACACACACACAGACACACACACACACACACACACACACACACACACACACACACACACACACACACACACACACACACACACACACACACACAGACACACACAGACACACACACACACGGAGAGAGGAGGGCGGCCACATCCCGCCCTCAGCATAAGGGTGTAGACATTCTGCGTATACCACCATTGAGACATTTTTCCAGACAAGCGGGTGACCTTGAGGCAGCTTAAAGAGCATGACTCGATCGTTGTAGTGGAGGTGGCTAATGGAGGGTTAAGTGGTGGTGGGGTTGTAGCGACCGGAATGTCGGTGATATTGGTGGTGGTGGCGGGGAAAATGCTGGTTGTGATAGTAGTGTGTTGCTTATGGGGGTAGTGTTGGTATTTACCTATTAATACTTGCCCATCAGTATCTAGGAAGGAGTGCGTTTAATCTCTTTATGTCCGCCAATTAGCCTTATTATACCTGTTGTGTTACAATTTGACTATTCTGACGTTCGAATTCTTTGTCTAATATGGCTTTAAATTTGTGGGTGGAGGTGGCTTCTACAACAGCTTTTCCTTCAGTCCACTGATAACCACCTTCACAGGGTAAGAGTATTTCCTTACCTTCCTTCGACTCGTCTGCGTTTCCAGCTTCCACCTGTGCCCTCTTGCTCTACTTTCTTTCCATTCGAAGTAAATATCCTTGTCCATCTTGTTTATTCCCCTCAAAATCTTGTATGTTGTGATCGATCACCCCTCTGTTCCTCCTATCCACTAGGGGTCTCAGATTTAGTTCCATTAGCCTAGCCTAATAGCTTAACCCTCTTAGCTCAGGCACCAATCTTGTTGCAAACCTCTGCGTTTTGTTTATGCTTCACAAGGTATAGATTTCAGGTCGGTGCTGTATATTCCAGTATTGGTCTAACATATGTTGTATAGAGTATCTAGAAGGTGACCTGATTTAGGGAACTAAACAATATTCTAATGATTACCAGGGTCCCACATGCTGCTGATGTTATCCTGTTTATGTGTGCCTCTGGTGTTAGTATTGGACTCATATCCGCTTCTAAATCTCTCTTTTCGATTCCTGTAGTTGCCTTCCTCTTATCGTGTAGAGGCCTCTTGGTCTTCTTTCTCCCTTCCATCTTCATTACCTTACACTTGTTAGGATTGAATTTCAGCAACCATTTGTTTGCCCTATACTGGAGTTTATCAAGGTCCTGTAACTTCATGCAGTCCTCCCATGGTGGTGGTAGTCAAACTTCAGCAGGTAGAACACGACGCAACAAGCCATCAGCAGGTAGAACACGTCGCAACAAGCCATCAGCAGGTAGAACACGACGCCTTAAGCCATCAGCAGGTAGAACACGACGCCTTAAGCCATCAGCAGGTAGAACACGACGCCTCAAGCCATCAGCAGGTAGAACACGACGGCTCAAGCCATCAGCAGGTAGAACACGACGCCTCAAGCCATCAGCAGGTAGAACACGACGGCTCAAGCCATCAGCAGGTAGAACACGACGGCTCAAGCCATCAGCAGGTAGAACACGACGCCTCAAGCCATCAGCAGGTAGAACAAGATGCAACAAGCCATCAGCAGGTAGAACACGACGGCTCAAGCCATCAGCAGGTAGAACACGACGCCTCAAGCCATCAGCAGGTAGAACAAGATGCAACAAGCCATCAGCAGGTAGAACACGACGGCTCAAGCCATCAGCAGGTAGAACACGACGTCTCAAGCCATCAGCAGGTAGAACACGACGTCTCAAGCCATCAGCAGGTAGAACAAGATGCAACAAGCCATCAGCAGGTAGAACACGACGCAACAAGCCATCAGCAGGTAGAACACGACGCCTCAAGCCATCAGCAGGTAGAACACGACGCCTCAAGCCATCAGCAGGTAGAACACGACGCCTCAAGCCATCAGCAGGTAGAACACGACGCCTCAAGCCATCAGCAGGTAGAACACGACGCCTCAAGCCATCAGCAGGTAGAACACGACGCCTCAAGCCATCAGCAGGTAGAACACGACGCAACAAGCCATCAGCAGATAGAACACGACGCCTCAAGCCATCAGCAGGTAGAACACGACGGCTCAAGCCATCAGCAGGTAGAACACTACACCTCAAGCCATCAGCAGGTAGAACACGACGCCTCAAGCCATCAGCAGGTAGAACACGACGGCTCAAGCCATCAGCAGGTAGAACACGACGCCTCAAGCCATCAGCAGGTAGAACACGACGCCTCAATCCATCAGCAGGTAGAACACGACGCAACAAGCCATCAGCAGGTAGAACACGACGCCTCAAGCCATCAGCAGGTAGAACACGATGCAACAAGCCATCAGCAGGTAGAACACGACGCAACAATCCATCAGCAGGTAGAACACGACGCCTTAAGCCATCAGCAGGTAGAACAATACGCAACAATCCATCAGCAGGTAGAACACGACGCAACAAGCCATCAGCAGGTAGAACACGACGCCTTAAGCCATCAGCAGGTAGAACACGACGCCTTAAGCCATCAGCAGGTAGAACACGACGCCTTAAGGCATCAGCAGGTAGAACACGACGCAACAAGCCATCAGCAGGTAGAACACGACGCCTTAAGCCATCAGCAGGTAGAACACGACGCCTTAAGCCATCAGCAGGTAGAACACGACGCCTTAAGCCATCAGCAGGTAGAACAATACGCAACAAGCCATCAGCAGGTAGAACACGACGCAACAAGCCATCAGCAGGTAGAACACGACGCCTTAAGCCATCAGCAGGTAGAACACGACGCCTTACGCCATCAGCAGGTAGAACACGACGCCTTAAGCCATCAGCAGGTAGAACACGACGCAACAAGCCATCAGCAGGTAGAACACGACGCCTTAAGCCATCAGCAGGTAGAACACGACGCCTCAAGCCATCAGCAGGTAGAACACGACACCAAGCCATCAGCAGGTAGAACACGACGCCTCAAGCCATCAGCAGGTAGAACACGACGGCTCAAGCCATCAGCAGGTAGAACACGACGCCTCAAGCCATCAGCAGGTAGAACACGACGCCTCAAGCCATCAGCAGGTAGAACACGACGCCTCAAGCCATCAGCAGGTAGAACACGACGCCTCAAGCCATCAGCAGGTAGAACACGACGCCTCAAGCCATCAGCAGGTAGAACACGACGCAACAAGCCATCAGCAGGTAGAACACGACGCAACAAGCCATCAGCAGATAGAACACGACGCCTCAAGCCATCAGCAGGTAGAACACGACGGCTCAAGCCATCAGCAGGTAGAACACGACACCTCAAGCCATCAGCAGGTAGAACACGACGCCTCAAGCCATCAGCAGGTAGATCACGACGGCTCAAGCCATCAGCAGGTAGAACACGACGCCTCAAGCCATCAGCAGGTAGAACACGACGCCTCAATCCATCAGCAGGTAGAACACGACGCAACAAGCCATCAGCAGGTAGAACACGACGCCTCAAGCCATCAGCAGGTAGAACACGATGCAACAAGCCATCAGCAGGTAGAACACGACGCAACAATCCATCAGCAGGTAGAACACGACGCCTTAAGCCATCAGCAGGTAGAACAATACGCAACAATCCAACAGCAGGTAGAACACGACGCAACAAGCCATCAGCAGGTAGAACACGACGCCTTAAGCCATCAGCAGGTAGAACACGACGCCTTAAGCCATCAGCAGGTAGAACACGACGCAACAAGCCATCAGCAGGTAGAACACGACGCAACAAGCCATCAGCAGGTAGAACACGACGCCTTAAGCCATCAGCAGGTAGAACACGACGCCTTAAGCCATCAGCAGGTAGAACAATACGCAACAAGCCATCAGCAGGTAGAACACGACGCAACAAGCCATCAGCAGGTAGAACACGACGCCTTAAGCCATCAGCAGGTAGAACACGACGCCTTACGCCATCAGCAGGTAGAACACGACGCCTTAAGCCATCAGCAGGTAGAACACGACGCAACAAGCCATCAGCAGGTAGAACACGACGCCTTAAGCCATCAGCAGGTAGAACACGACGCCTCAAGCCATCAGCAGGTAGAACACGACACCTCAAGCCATCAGCAGGTAGAACACGACGCCTCAAGCCATCAGCAGGTAGAACACGACGGCTCAAGCCATCAGCAGGTAGAACACGACGCCTCAAGCCATCAGCAGGTAGAACACGACGCCTCAAGCCATCAGCAGGTAGAACACGACGCCTCAAGCCATCAGCAGGTAGAACACGACGCAACAAGCCATCAGCAGGTAGAACACGACGCCTCAAGCCATCAGCAGGTAGAACACGATGCAACAAGCCATCAGCAGGTAGAACACGACGCCTCAAGCCATCAGCAGGTAGAACACGATGCAACAAGCCATCAGCAGGTAGAACACGACGCAACAATCCATCAGCAGGTAGAACACGACGCCTTAAGCCATCAGCAGGTAGAACAATACGCAACAAGCCATCAGCAGGTAGAACACGACGCAACAAGCCATCAGCAGGTAGAACACGACGCAACAAGCCATCAGCAGGTAGAACACGACGCAACAAGCCATCAGCAGGTAGAACACGACGCCTTAAGCCATCAGCAGGTAGAACACGACGCCTTAAGCCATCAGCAGGTAGAACACGACGCCTTAAGCCATCAGCAGGTAGAACACGACGCAACAAGCCATCAGCAGGTAGAACACGACGCCTTAAGCCATCAGCAGGTAGAACACGACGCCTTAAGCCATCAGCAGGTAGAACACGACGCAACAAGCCATCAGCAGGTAGAACACGACGCCTTAAGCCATCAGCAGGTAGAACACGACGCAACAAGCCATCAGCAGGTAGAACAAGATGCAACAAACTATCAACAGAAAGCTCACAATTTAAAATTTATGAAAAAAGTGTGTAGAGAAAATGTGGAGGAATACAACAACTTCTCAAATCGTGGACGATGGCCTGAGAGGGATCCAAGAGGAGGAAGTGTCAGTCAAACTGTTTGTGAACTTCAAAAAAATTGATGATATAATAAATATATGAGACGGACCACCACGTCGAGTCATATACAACATACAGGTGTATAGGTATTCCTTAATAATAATACTATTATACAGGAGGAGTAATGAAGGCATCTGTATGAATGTATGTATGTATACTTTTACATTTATGTGTATTTTTGTTCCTGAAAACTGTGGTTGTGGTTTGTGAGGAAAGGAGAGAAGAGTGTCATTGGTCAGAGACGAGCTCAGAGTAAATGTAACGTGAAGAGTGAGGACCGTAGAGTTCTCACTCTTCATGTCTCACACTCTACATACTCTTGGATACCTCCACATATACATATAACCCATCATAACGAGACAGACATTGCAGCCAAATTAGCGTGTAACAAGTTTGAAGTTGAATTAGATCTAGGTATCCCCATCTCTGCTGTCAAAACTGTATTTTTCCAAACACTCAGGTCTGATAGGAAAAAACTTACTGACTCCCAACGACCTGAAAGTATTAGTATAAAAAGCTATGATTTGTTCAGATCTGAAACCTATATCTATGGGCAGCACAAAACGTCCACTAGACTGTGCGACACAGTGGTTGCAAGGATCAGGTTGGGTTACCGTTACCTGTAGCAGGTGGCTGCAGATGACGGATCTCCCAATCCTGAGCACTCCAGGTACAAACTCCGTGAGCAGGAACTGCGGCACGATCTCCCACACTACATCACCGAATACCCAGTTATTAGACCTTTCAGACCAGTTCGCATGAGGTACCTGGAGCTTTGCAATTACTTTATTCACTCTCGTGTTCTTGAAGATATCCTCACAGTGTACAAAAAAAATTGCCAGTGCGTGCTACTGAACATATGGCCCTGTATGACTAACCATCCTGCGAGATGGGGACTTTTAGTACCACTGCTACCTTATTCACTCTTGTGTTGATGATATCCTCATAATGCACCCAGAGACACTGTACTCCCCTTCATATAGTCTAGGGTAGCTTCACAAATGCAGATGTACCTGATGTACAAAAAAAGTTACATACTCTCTACGTCGTTTCTACCAGGTCAGGTCTTCCAGGCTCCTAGTGCTTAAGTACCATATATATATATATTATATATATATATATATATATATATATATATATATATATATATATGTCGTACCTAGTAGCCAGAACGCACTTCTCGGCCTACTATGCAAGGCCCGATTTGCCTAATAAGCCAAGTTATCCTGAATTAATATATTTTTTTTATTGGAGTTAAAATTAACGTAGATATATGACCGAACCTAACCAACCCTACCTAACCTAACCTAACCTATCTTTATAGGTTAGGTTAGGTTAGGTAGCCGAAAAAGTTAGGTTAGGTTAGGTAGTCGAAAAACAATTAATTCATGAAAACTTGGCTTATTAGGCAAATCGGGCCTTGCATAGTAGGCAGAGAAGTGCGTTCTGGCTACTAGGTACGACATATATATATATATAAATAATCTTCAAATACATATTTAGTCAATCAAATAGAATTCAGACCCTGTTTAGTACAATATTACGTATGCAGAAATTGTGTACATTTCCTCTTTTAATATAATAGTTGAAGGTAGGACGGAGTTTGTGCAAATTATCAATTTATTAAGTTATACATTAAATGACGCTAGACACTTACAATTCTACCCCCCTCTCCTAACTAACTAGAGGACCCAAAACAGAAAACGGGGCAGAATGTCAATTTCGCGAGCCGCTACGATTGTCTAGTATGACGATGTTTGGCCATTGGTAATGTACAGGTCAAAATACGACGCTGTGTTAAGAGGACGGGTTGCTCCCCGACAACACGGAGGCCAGCCTGGCTGTATATGTGACATGGCGCCTTGATATCTACAGAAGTCACCAATGAACATCACTTCACCCCAGACTGTTGTTTTTCCCACCTGTTGTTTCAACTTGGTGAGGTAATACTATGGAAACAAGATGGGAACTGAACTACTTCAGGATTCGCTCCACGAGACGAGTTTAACAAGTATTGTAGCACTTCTTGGAGAGGTAGAAGCAAAGTAAAGGAAGTAGAGTTAATTTACCTGAACAATTTGAGAAGTTCCGGTTTCCTTATTCAGGTTAATAAATGTTGTTATAATTCAGTTTGTTTACGTTAATCCGGAAATTGATGTTATTTCAATTTGACAAATAGTTCCAATATCTTCCCCAAGTTCTTTATTAACTAATAAAGGACTCTACTTCCTTATTCTTCCTTCTTTCTGTCCTTGACCTAATAGTCACTAGCACGCGATAATATGGCTGGTGGAAGCGGAGGAGAGCAAGAAGAGAGAGAGAGAGAGAGAGAGAGAGAGAGAGAGAGAGAGAGAGAGAGAGAGAGAGAGAGAGAGAGAGAGAGAGAGAGAGAGAGAGAGAGAGATAGTCGTAATATTAACAATGAAGACAAAACAATGAACTACAATGTGTGTGAAAGCAGGAGGGAGCGAGGGAGGGAGAGCAGGTCAAAAATAGGACGTCTGGTTGGCACGTGGACCCGTCTGGAGTGCACACACTGCTCCCTCCCTCCCTTCCTCCCTCTTCTTCCCTCCCTCCCTCACTCTCTCTCTCACCTTACCTCCCTCCCTCACTCTCTCTCTCTCTCTTTCACCTTCCCTCCCTCCCTCACTCTTTCTCTCACCTTCCCTCCCTCACATTTCCTCCCTCCCTCTCTCTCTCTCTCTCTCTCTCACACACACACAGGTACTAAGTCTTTGGGCAAGATACATCACGGGTTTCTAATTTTGCTTATCTTTAGTTTTCTAAGATCTTTAATTACCCAAATTTTCTTTTCTACCCTTTTTCTTTCCTTTTCTTTCTCGTTTTCTTTCCTCTTCCAATACGCCTCAACTTGATCTTCACGTGTCCATCGTATACTTCAAGTTTAGCGCTTTATCGTTCAGTTATGTCCCTTTCACTTCAATATCCGCCATCTTAACTTACCCCTTGTCGTTCCTTATCATTCATCATCACCTCTCTTCTTTATACACTTTCAAACACGCTCTTCAAGTATCTTCAATGTGCCGCAATTTAACAAAATGAATTTTAGTGCAGAATAAAACGATTTTGGGAGTCAAAAATGTCAACTCGTATGTTAATGTGAAATATTTTTTCGGATGGTAAAGAGAATAGGTTTAAAGCCGAGGAACCGAGTACAGAGCTTATCACTCCAGTACTTGGAAGCTTCGGCCAGTTCTTAAGCTTCACTTATTATTGGTCCGCATGATTTACACTTCTCTTTTTTGTTCTTCTATTTCACAATAGAAAACAGC
This sequence comes from Procambarus clarkii, assembly GCF_040958095.1. Classification (NCBI taxonomy): domain Eukaryota; kingdom Metazoa; phylum Arthropoda; class Malacostraca; order Decapoda; family Cambaridae; genus Procambarus; species Procambarus clarkii. The sequence continues at coordinate 15,452,054 of NC_091152.1, forward strand.
AATTTACAAAGACGCAAATTTCGTATATATATATTTTTTAAATTTATAAGGACCTAATGTATTAAAAAGGCTACAATCTATTAGGGGCCTGAAGTATGAAATTGCCTGAATTTTTTCTTAATATACTGAAGAATGTCCTAGGGTCTCCTTCAGACCCGAGGTCTTCAAAGGGTCAGTCTCCTTCAGACCAGTGGTCTTCAAAGGGTCAGTCTCCTTCAGACCCGAGGTCTTCAAAGGGTCAGTCTCCTTCAGACCCGAGGTCTTCAAAGGGTCAGTCTCCTTCAGACCCGAGGTCTTCAAAGGGTCAGTCTCCTTCAGACCCGAGGTCTTCAAAGGGTCAGTCTCCTTCAGACCAGAGGCATCTCTACAACCAATCTCGGCCCCACAACTCAGCAGCTTCACAACCCATCTCGGCCCCACAACTCAGCAGCTTCACAACCCATCTCGGCACCACAACTCAGCAGCTTCACAACCCATCTCGACCCCACAACTCAGCAGCTTCACAACCCATCTCGACCCCACAACTCAGCAGCTTCACAACCCATCTCGACCCCACAACTCAGCAGCTTCACAACCCATCTCGACCCCACAACTCAGCAGCTTCACAACCCATCTAGACCCCACAACTCAGCAGCTTCACAACCCATCTCGGCCCCACAACTCAGCAGCTTCACAACCCATCTCGACCCCACAACTCAGCAGCTTCACAACCCATCTCGACCCCACAACTCAGCAGCTTCACAACCCATCTCGACCCCACAACTCAGCAGCTTCACAACCCATCTCGACCCCACAACTCAGCAGCTTCACAACCCATCTCGACCCCACAACTCAGCAGCTTCACAACCCATCTCGACCCCACAACTCAGCAGCTTCACAACCCATCTCGACCCCACAACTCAGCAGCTTCACAACCCATCTCGACCCCACAACTCAGCAGCTTCACAACCCATCTCGACCCCACAACTCAGCAGCTTCACAACCCATCTAGACCCCACAACTCAGCAGCTTCACAACCCATCGCGGCCCCACAACTCAGCAGCTTCACAACCCATCTAGACCCCACAACTCAGCAGCTTCACAACCCATCTAGACCCCACAACTCAGCAGCTTCACAACCGCATATAACAAGGCTGGTAGACTGGGAGAGTCGGGCCGAACAAGACGCAGTTATCAACTAGCTGACGGAAGTTGGTATAACACAAGTTAATCATCTAGTGTGTGTGAAGGACCAGTTCCCAGCAGGGAGAGTGTGTGTGTGTGTGTGTGTGTGTGTGTGTGTGTGTGTGTGTGTGTGTGTGTGTGTGTGTGTGTGTGTGTGTGTGTGTGTGTGTGTGTGTGTGTGTGTGTGTGTGTGTGTGTGTGTGTGTGTGTGTGTGTGCGCGTGTGTGTGCGTGTGTGTGCGTGTGTGTGTGTACTCACCTAGTTGTGTTTGCGGGGGTTGAGCTCTGGCTCTTTGGTCCCGCCTCTCAACCGTCAATCAACTGGTGTACAGATTCCTGAGCCTACTGGGCTCTATCATATCTACACTTGAAACTGTGTATGGAGTCAGCCTCCACCACATCACTGCCTAATGCATTCCATTTGTCAACCACTCTGACACTAAAAAAGTTCTTTCTAATATCTCTGTGGCTCATCGTGTGTGTGTGTGTGTGTGTGTGTGTGTGTGTGTGTGTGTGTGTGTTTACTAGTTGTTTTTTTTACGGGGGTTGAGCTTTGCTCTTTCGGCCCGCCTCTCAACTGTCAATCAACTGTTTACTAACTACTATTTTTTTTCCCCCACACCACACACACACCGTGTGTGTGTGTGTGTGTGTGTGTGTGTGTGTGTGTGTGTGTGCGCGCGCGCGCCCGCCCGCAGGAGTGGACGGGTGGAGCGTGGGGCTATTGGAGCATGGACTGGTAGAGCATGGGCTGGTAGAGCATGGACAGGTGGAGCATGGGCTGGTGGAGCATGGGCTGGTAGAACATGGGCTGGTAGAGCATGGGCTGGTAGAGCATGGGCTGGTGGAGCATGGGCTGGTGGAGCATGGGCTGGTGGAGCATGGGCTGGTATAGCATGGGCTGGTGGAGCATGGGCTGGTGGAGCATGGGCTGGTGGAACATAGCCTGTAGAGCATGGGCTGGTGGAGCATGGGCTGGTGGAGCATGGGCTGATGGAACTTGGCCTGGTGGAGCATGGGCTAGTGGAGCATGGGCTGATGGAACATAGCCTGGTGGAGCATGAGCCTGTAGAGCATGGGCCACAGCAGCTAGGGGTGTATTATCTCCCCCCTAACAGCGTGCAGCAGTCGCCGCCAACAGTCTGAGAGCATGCCAACAATTTCCCCAACCATCTGGCCCAGACACGGCCCGGCCCATCGATCTCCGGCTCCATTTTGATCCAGCACAATGATGCTCACCAGTCCACTGGAATAATCACCGGCAAAGGCTCTATTATTCCCACGTTCAGTCTTCAGAATAAGGTCCAACACACGCAGTAACTCGGCCTCGCCCACGGCTATGGAACCCGCACCAAAAATAACGCCGTCCAAAATGTTAGGAATACAAAATATCAAACGCCTTGTTTACTTGACATGAAGTGCATCACTGTAACAGTGCCGTGACTCCGGTTAGCGGTAACAGTGCCGTGACTCCGGTTAGCGGTAACAGTGCCGTGACTCCGGTTAGCGGTAACAGTGTCGTGGCCCCAGCTAGTGGTAACAGTGCCGTGACCCCAGCTAGCGGTAACAGTGTCGTGGCCCCAGCTAGTGGTAACAGTGCCGTGACCCCAGCTAGCGGTAACAGTGCCGTGACCCCAGCTAGCGGTAACAGTGCCGTGACCCCAGCTAGCGGTAACAGTGCCGTGACCCCAGCTAGCGGTAACAGTGCCGTGACCCCAGCTAGCGGTAACAGTGCCGTGACCCCAGCTAGCGGTAACAGTGCCGTGACCCCCAGCCAGCGGTAACAGTGCCGTGACCCCAGCCAGCAGTAACAGTGCCGTGACCCCAGCCAGCAGTAACAGTGCCGTGACCCCCAGCTAGCGGTAACAGTGCCGTGACCCCCAGCTAGCGGTAACAGTGCCGTGACCCCAGCTAGCGGTAACAGTGCCGTGACCCCAGTCAGCAGTAACAGTGCCGTGACCCCCAGCCAGCGGTAACAGTGCCGTGACCCCCAGCTAGCGGTAACAGTGCCGTGACCCCAGCTAGCGGTAACAGTGCCGTGACCCCCAGCTAGCGGTAACAGTGCCGTGACCCCAACCAGCAGTTACAGTGCCGTGACCCCAGCTAGCGGTAACAGTGCCGTGACCCCAGCTAGCGGTAACAGTGCCGTGACCCCCAGTCAGCAGTAACAGTGCCGTGACCCCAGCCAGCAGTAACAGTGCCGTGACCCCTAGCCAGCAATAACAGTGCCGTGACCCCAGCCAGCAGTAACAGTGCCGTGACCCCAGCCAGCAGTAACAGTGCCGTGACCTCAGCTAGCGGTAACAGTGCCGTGACCCCCAGTCAGCAGTAACAGTGCCGTGACCCCAGCCAGCAGTAACAGTGCCGTGACCCCAGCCAGCAGTAACAGTGCCGTGACCCCAGCCAGCAGTAACAGTGCCGTGACCCCAGCCAGCAGTAACAGTGCCGTGACCCCAGCCAGCAGTAACAGTGCCGTGACCCCAGCTAGCGGTAACAGTGCCGTGACCCCCAGCCAGCAGTAACAGTGCCGTGACCCCCAGCTAACGGTAACAGTGCCGTGACCCCAGCCAGCAGTAACAGTGCCGTGACCCCCAGCCAACAGTAACAGTGCCGTGACCCCAGCCAGCAGTAACAGTGCCGTGACCCCAGCCAGCAGTAACAGTGCCGTGACCCCAGCCAGCAGTAACAGTGACGTGACCCCAGCCAGCAGTAACAGTGCCGTGACCCCAGCCAGCAGTAACAATGCCGTGACCCCCAGCCAGCAGTAACAGTGCCGTGACCCCCAGCCAGCAGTAACAGTGCCGTGACCCCAGCCAGCAGTAACAATGCCGTAACCCCAGCCAGCAGTAACAGTGCCGTGACCCCAGCCAGCAGTAACAATGCCGTGACCCCAGCCAGCAGTAACAGTGCCGTGACCCCAGCCAGCAGTAACAGTGCCGTGACCCCAGCCAGCAGTAACAATGCCGTAACCCCAGCCAGCAGTAACAGTGACGTGACCCCAGCCAGCAGTAACAGTGCCGTGACCCCAGCCAGCAGTAACAGTGCCGTGACCCCCAGCCAGCAGTAACAATGCCGTGACCCCCAGCCAGCAGTAACAGTGCCGTGACCCCAGCCAGCAGTAACAGTGCCGTGTGACAGCATCATGGTCACACCCAGGGTCACATTCCGGCCACAATACCAAGTTACAGTTAAAGGAACAAATACCAAGTTACAGTTAAAGGAACAAATACCAAGTTACAGTTAAAGGAACAATATTCAGAATAGTTACAAACAACAGGTTCTAAGCAACAGTAACATGGGAGGTAACCAAGGAACAGTAACACGGGAGCAGCAACATGAGCAACTATGAGATAAATAACAGTGTAGCAGGTAACGAGGCCGGTATACGGCCACGATCACAGATGTGTGACACATACTTCAGCAACAGCAACATAGCAGCTGTGACAAAGGAAGTAGCAGCGACAAGACCAGCATCGAAGTAGCGCAGAAACCCTAGCAAGAGTGACAACAGCGGAGGTCACACCTGCTAGAAGAACAGTTATAGTGAACAGTGCAAAGTTACAGTTTGAACAGCAGTAGTGACAACAAGAAGAGGCGGCAGTAGCAGCACGAGAAGGGGGGGATGGGGAGGGGGGCAGGGGGGAGTGGGGGGGAGGGGGAGACAGAGGGGGAGTAGGGGGAGACAGAGGGGGAGTGGGGAGAGGGGGTGGGGGGAGTGGGGAGAGGGGGTGGGGGGAGTGGGGGAAGCGGGGGGAGTGGCGAGAGGGGGGAGTGGGGAGAGGGGGGAGACGGCTGGTAGTTTAGACAGGCTGGAGCCCAGCGCCTGGTAAGCCGACCTGGGTACTGGTGACTGGTGACGGGGAGGCGGCCTGTCGTTTTAGCTTCTGCGAATTGCACTTCAAAAGTGTGTTCAGTTTGATGACTTGGAGATATTTTCACTCAAGCAGTTATCACAGAGAGAGAGAGAGTGAGTTAGTGTGTTAGTAACAGTGACTGGAGTTTGAGGCAACAAAATACTCTCTCTCAGACCATGGGCTGGAGATGTTGGATAGTTCATCACTTTAATACAGTCATTATGACTTCTGTCATTCTCTCTAGAACACATGGACCCTTTAATTCTTACCTCAGGCTAATAACTAATTAAGTTTAGAGCCCTCATGACTTCATTTTGTATGGCAATGACATACAAAATGCCATTCATTTTGTATGGTGTAATATATATATATATATATATATATATATATATATATATATATATATATATATATATATATATATATATATATATATATATATATATAGGGAAGGGAGTACCACCTCTGGCTGGAAGAAGGGGGACCCATAGCCTCGGAGGAAACCACACATAATGCATTGGATGGAATGTAGGTCCCTCCAATACAGTTTCTGTGTGCTATATATATATATATATATATATATATATATATATATATATATATATATATATATATATATATATATATATATATATATACACACACACATATAAACTTTTACTTTAGCACGGTCTTAGTTATTTCTTTTTAAATATAAACTTGCCTTCTGAGTATACAGTTGTAACAAACACTAAAATATAGTATATCATATTTAACAATGATACCAAGATTCCTACTAGAATCTTAGACGCTAAAGTCTATCAATGAGCCTATGATGTAAGTAGTTAACACCACACCTAAGGTGGACCAGACCAAAGGAGCTGGGATAAGGCCAAAGGAGCTGGGACCAGACCAAAGGAGCTGGGACAAGACGAAAGGTACTGAGACAAGACCAAAGGAGCTGGGACCAGACCAAAGGAGCTGGGAGAAGACCAAAGGAGCTGGGACCAGACCAAAGGAGCTGGGACAAGACGAAAGGTACTGAGACAAGACCAAAGGAGCTGGGATCAGACCAAAGGAGCTGGGACCAGACCAGAGGAGCTGGGACAAGACCAAAGGAGCTGGGACAAGACCAAAGGGGCTGGGACAAGACGAAAGGAGCTACGACAAGACGAAAGGAGCTGAGACAAGACCAAAGGAGCTGGGACCAGACCAAAGGAGCTGGGAGAAGACCAAAGGAGCTGGGACCAGACCAAAGGAGCTGGGACAAGACGAAAGGTACTGAGACAAGACCAAAGGAGCTGGGACCAGACCAAAGGAGCTGGGACCAGACCAGAGGAGCTGGGACAAGACCAAAGGAGCTGGGACAAGACCAAAGGGGCTGGGACAAGACGAAAGGAGCTACGACAAGACGAAAGGAGCTGAGACAAGACCAAAGGAGCTGGGACAAGACCAAAGGTGCTGAGACAAGACCAAAGGTGCTGAGACAAGACCAAAGGTGCTGAGACAAGACCAAAGGAGCTGGGACAAGACCAAAGGTGCTGGAACAAGACCAAAGGTGCTGGAACAAGACGAAAGTAAGCGGGATCACACCGAAGAATGTGGAACAACATCCCAAAGAAGGTGGCACCGTACCAAAGGAGATGAGACCAGACCAACAGAAATGAGACATACCAAAAAACGTGGGACCAGACCAAAGGAGGAGAGAGCGGACCAAAGGAGGTGAGAGCGGACCAAAGGAGGAGAGAGCGGACCAAAGGAGGTGAGAGCGGACCAAAGGAGGTGAGAGCGGACCAAAGGAGGAGAGCGGACCAAAGGAGGTGAGAGCGGACCAAAGGAGGTGAGAGCGGACCAAAGGAGGAGAGCGGACCAAAGGAGGTGAGTGCGGACCAAAGGAGGAGAGAGCGGACCAAAGGAGGAGAGAGCGGACCAAAGGAGGTGAGAGCGGACCAAAGGAGGTGAGAGCGGACCAAAGGAGGAGAGAGCGGACCAAAGGAGGTGAGAGCGGACCAAAGGAGGTGAGAGCGGACCAAAGGAGGAGAGAGCGGACCAAAGGAGGTGAGAGCGGACCAAAGGAGGTGAGAGCGGACCAAAGGAGGTGAAAGCGGACCAAAGGAGGTGAGAGCGGACCAAAGGAGGTGAGAGCAACCCAAGAGGTAAAGTGTCAGCACTAATGACTGCCATAATAAAGGCATCAAATAGCCGTCAGCCTAGAGAGAGGTAATATAGTTGCCGGTGAGGGAGACGGGAAGGGACAGCGGAGGCGGCTACCTAACGCTTATATGATGTCCGCCAGGTGGTGGTGGTGCCCGGCCCGCCACGAATTAGTCGGCAGGTGACGCAGCACACGCCAACATGACACACGCAGCACACGCCAACATGACACGCAGCACACGCCAACATGACACACGCAGCACACGCCAACATGACACACGCAGCACACGCCAACATGACACACGCAGCACACGCCAACATGACACACGCAGCACACGCCAACATGACACACGCAGCACACGCCAACATGACACACGCAGCACACGCCAACATGACACACGCAGCACACGCCAACATGACACGCAGCACACGCCAACATGACACACGCAGCACACGCCAACATGACACACGCAGCACACGCCAACATGACACACGCAGCACACGCCAACATGACACACGCAGCACACGCCAACATGACACACGCAGCACACGCCAACATGACACACGCAGCATGCACCAACATGACACACGCAGCACACGCCAACATGACACACGCAGCACACGCCAACATGACACACGCAGCATGCACCAACATGACACACGCAGCATGCACCAACAAGAGAGACATCTGTCAGCATATGCTAACCGAGATGAACTACATTAAGGGGTAACGGGAAGAGTGTGTGTAGAACACGAGAGAAGAACAAGAGAGAAACGTAGAGGAAAAAGTGTAGAACAAGCGAGAAGGAGAACATGAGAAAAGAGAACAAGAGAGAGGAGAAAAACAAGAGAAGAAAAAAAGAGGGGAAAACAAGAGAGAAAATGCAAAATAAAAAGAGAGATGGAGAGAAAGAGGAAAACATGATTCAAAGTGGAACAAAAGAGAAAGGGGGAGCAAGAGGGAATGAGTAATATTAAAAATAAGAGAGGAGAACAAGAGAGAAGTTAGAGGGAATTACCAGGGGGGAAACCGCTAAGTCATTACGACTATACAGCACTGGGAAGGGACGGGGGAAAGGAATGGACGATCGGGGATTGAACGCCGACCTGCATGAGGCGAGACAGTCGCTCTACCGTCCAGCCCAAGTGGTTGGGCAAAAAGTGAGGACAATAACAGAGAAGAACAAGAGGGGAGAAGGAGAAGAAGAGTGAAGGAGAACAAGAGAAAATGGGAACAAGTTAGAACAAGAGACAGGGGAAACTAGAAAGGGAAACTTGACAGAACCAGAGAGAACAAAAGAAAAGAAGCAGAGAGAGGATAACAAGACACGATGAGAACAAGAGACCAATCTCGCACAACCCCCCCCCCTCAATTGTGCGACACCCCCCCCCCTTCAACAGAGGTACACAGTGAGCTACAGTCCCCGGAGCGAGCAGTGCCACCCCCCTACCTCAACAGTGCCACACAACCCCCCTCAACAGTGTCACACCCCCTCCCCCGCAACAGAGGTACACAGTGAGCTACACTCCCCGGAGCGAGCAGTGCCATACCCCCCCCCCCTCAACAGAGGTACACAGTGAGCTACACTCCCCGGAGCGAGCAGTGCCACACCCCCCCCCTCAACAGAGGTACACAGTGAGCTACACTCCCCGGAGCGAGCAGTGCCACACCCCCCCCCCCCTCAACAGAGGTACACAGTGAGCTACAGTCCCCGGAGGGAGCAGTGCCACACACACAGGCGTCAGCATGGAGGCATCTTGGCACTTGTAATCTCCCGTCCGGCGCTCACTAACATAGTGTCATAACTCAGCATCGTCCAGCCTCCCTCCGAGGCCGTCAACAGGCTCCAGCTCTCACCAGATCCTCCAGTTTATAACCTGGAAGTTCTCTACTGTGTAAGCCACAAGTAACTGTTCAATAACCCAGCTGTACTCTCCTCTACACTTCTTAAATAATCTCTCTAATAACTTCTCTCTTTCCCTTTGTATGTTGTGTGAAATATTTCATATTGCAATATATGAGAATACTTTGGCCTATAAACTCCAGCAACTTGTTTTCACAACAAAATATTCTCCATTACAGCTCCTGTGTACTTCGTATTACTAGTCTCCATTAACTCTTTTAAAAGTGTTCTTTCTCCCACAGCTGTTTACAGCAGTTGGTACATTGCCACAGCTGTCTGCACAAGTAGTACTCTCCTACAGATGCCTACGACTATAAATATGCTGCCACAGCTGTCAACGACTGGAAGTATTATTCCATAGCAATCTACCACTTGAAAAAGACTAATAACTGTCTGCGACTACAAATACACTTCCAAATCTGTAGACAAGCAAGAACACACTTGTACATTAGACATCAACATTGGAGTGACATTCTCCCTTATCTGTCTTTATAACACCTTGTAAACATTTCACCTACTGTATCCTGGACTTAAGGAAAGTGTGCACCAGGAAAAAGCAACTCTGGAATCCCAGGAGCAAGGTGGGAGACGTCTTAAGAGGTGGAAGACGTCTTAAGAGGTGGGAGACGTCTTAAGAGGTGGGAGACGTCTACCAGCGTGCCAGCCATCACCACATACCTGGAGAGAAGAGAACTTGGGTTAGGTTGTCGCACGTCTGGACATGATCAAGAGAAGAATAAAGAAAACATGTGATGGTGGCCGATTATTGTTCTGAATAGAATACCAGAAGCATAATAATGGGAGAGAAACAGCAATTGTTCACGGGGAATTGTAATGGCATTGTTATAGAGACTTGTAAGATAATTATACCTGTATAATGTATCTAACTGGGAGCGCACGCACGCACTCGCACACACTTGATTGAGAGTTGAGAGGCGGGACCAAAGAGCCAGAGTTCAACCCCCACAAGCACAACTAGGTGAGTACACACACAAACATGCCCAATAACATACAAACACACACACTAAAGACTGAGTGGAAATCCTTTATCACAACAACAATTTCAGAGGAGGAATGTCAAACGTTCCTCTTAATTGAAATCCAAACGAACAACTGGTGCAGTTCGGAACCCTTTACTCTCCCTTTGGTCTTGGTGACCCAGATTTTTGTCAGCGAGACACACACTCGTGTACACCCTTCCCTACACACTAACACCCGTGGTGTACACCTTCCCTACACACTAACACCCGTGCTGTACACCTTCCCTACACACTAACACCCGTGGTGTACACCTTCCCTACACACTAACACCCGTGGTGTACACCCTTACCTACACACTAACACCCGTGGTGTACACCTTCCCTACACACTAACACCCGTGCTGTACACCTTCCCTACACACTAACACCCGTGGTGTACAACTTCCCTACACACTAACACCCGTGGTGTACACCTTCCCTACACACTAACACCCGTGGTGTACACCTTCCCTACACACTAACACCCGTGGTGTACACCTTCCCTACACACTAACACCCGTGGTGTACACCTTCCCTACACACTAACACCCGTGGTGTACACCTTCCCTACACACTAACACCCGTGGTGTACACCTTCCCTACACACTAACACCCGTGGTGTACACCTTCCCTACACACTAACACCCGTGGTGTACACCTTCCCTACACACTAACACCCGTGCTGTACACCCTTACCTACACACTAACATAATAATACATAATAATTCGGGGTGCTCTGAATTACAGAACATATGTATATAATTTCATACTTAGTCCTGAATCATCGCCTTTCTCCTCATAACAAATCTCTTCTCGTACATTTATATAACGAATAATCACGTCTTATCAACAAGGGGGGGGGGATACCTTACTAGCAACAGGTTACCTTGAGGTGCTTCCGGGGCTCAGCGTCCCCGCGGCCCGGTGGTCGACCAGCCCTCCTGATATGTATTCTGCCGGCATACCCCCCCGGTATGTATACTCTCTCTCCAGTTTAGTAGTTATCAAGGAGGACGTTATTAACCATACATAAAAACTCAAGGCAAACAAATCCCCGGGGCTGTACGAAGTGTTTGTCAGGGTGCTTACAGTGCAAAGAGAAGCTTTGGGAGCCCTTGTCTAGCATATTTAGTTGACCAGACCACTCACTAGAGGGTGAAGGGACGAGGCCGTTTCGGTCCGTCCTGGACCATGCTCAATCGACTTGAGAATGGTCCAGGACTCATCGCCTGCACTATCATATTTAATAAATCATTAGAGTCAGGCAGAGTGCCGGAGTCGTGGAGGGTTACTAATGTGGTGCCAATTTTCAAGAAAGGAGATAGATAACTTACGTCGAATTATCGGCCAATTAGCTTAACGTCTATTGTGAGAAAATTGATTGAATCGTTAATTGCAAAAGCCACTCGTCTTCATCTTTAAAAAATATTAATAATTGATTCACAACATGTTTTTACTAAGGGCCGTTCATGTTTAATCAATTTTCTGTGAATTAAATCTGCCCGAAACGTTGCGCGTACTAGTGGCTTTACAAGATTGTAATTACTATGCTATGTATCCTCACAATCCCAATGTACCTTCTTGTATATATATGTATAAATAAATAAATAAATAAATAAATTCTATCATTTTATATCAGTATAATTACGGCAGTTGATAGTGGAAAGGTTTGTGACGCTGTGTACTTTGACTTTAGCAAAGCTCAAACATAAAACCACATAAAAGATTGAATAAAAGGATAGAGGTTTAGGGTATTCGGCTTGAAATATTAGGTTGGATTATGGCATGTTTATACTAAAGGACACAAAGAGTTAGCATAAACGGAGTTAAGTCAGAGTGGGAAAATGTTGTAAATGGAGTGCTTCAGGGCACTGTCCTGGGGCCTCTTGTTTTCTTTTTTATAATATACATAAATGATTTAGGTTTAGGTTTGAGCAGCAATATTTTAAAATTTACCAACGATACGAAAATCGAGAGGGAAATAAACACGGAACAAGACTCGCAATTTCTTCAAGACGATCTACATTGTGTTTTAAAATGATCAAAAGATTGGCAGTGGCAGTTTAATGCTGACAAATGTAAGGTTTCGAGACTGGGTAATGAAGGTAGAGTAACAGGATATGAGCTAGACTGTGTTGTGATTGCGAGGTCCCATTGAATAATTATATAATGTTAGAAATATTGAATACCCAACTTTATCAATATACCTTAGACTTTCCTCGAATATTGGTGTTAGCCTACACTGTATAATCTGGTGTCAGGCTACACTGTATAATCTGGTGTCAGGCTACACTGTATAATCTGGTGTCAGGCTACACTGTATAATCTGGCTACACTGTATAATCTGGTGTCAGGCTACACTGTATAATCTGGTGTCAGGTTACACTGTATAATCTGGCTACACTGTATAATCTGGTGTCAGGCTACACTGTATAATCTGGCTACACTGTATAATCTGGTGTCAGGCTACACTGTATAATCTAGTGTCAGGCTACACTGTATAATCTAGTAACAAGCTACACTGTATAATCTGGTGACAATCTACACTGTATAATCTAGTGACAAGCTACACTGTATAATAATAATACCACCAGCAGTTGCGCATAACCTTCCCCTCACACTAACTCCACTGGCAACCAAACTTTACAAATTAATAACACGGGGAATGTAAAGCACTTCGATCCCCGACAAACTCCGCACAACGCAGCCTTCGGTATTTACAAACCTCCATTTACACTCACTAAGTATATTTATCAGAGCGCATTTGTGTATTAAACACGCAACTGTAGATTAGAAATGACTAAGAATTATGTATGTTAAGAGCGCCGTTACAGAGCAATGATTAGAGAGATGTAAGAATGTGGCCGCGTCACGAGTGCCTCAGAGTTAAGGTTATAGCCCAGGGGCCAGAGTCATGAAAGCACTTACGCAAGCACTTACGAACGTGTACATCTTTATTCAATCTTTGACTGCTTTGGTTACACTTATTAAACAGTTTACAAGCATGAAAACTTCCCATTCAGCTGTTGTTATTGTTATAAACAGCCTTCTGGTGCTTCGGAGCTCATTAACTGTTTAATAATTGTAAACAAAGCCGCCAAAGATTGAGAAAAGATGTACAGGTTCGTAAGTGCTTTGGTGAATCTGGCCCCAGATATGGTTGTGAACATGTCAGTGTATGGCCAAGTTTACAGTGAGGTTACCTACAGTTTATGGCCAAAGTAATGATTGTGTCCATGTTAAGATTGCTAACAAACCAGGAAAATGGCTAAGACAATATTATTTCCTACTTCCTATTATCTCCTATTTCTTATTATCTAGAAATAATAGCCACTGGGACTAGCCACTAGCCTAGTCCCAGAACTAAGAGGCATAAGTTACGAGGACAAGCTGACTGAACTACACCTCACGACACTGGAAGAAGAGTAAGAGGAGACATGATCACTAGCTACAAAATTCTCAGAGGAATTGACAGGGTAGATAAGGATAAACTTTTTAACACGGGTAGTACGCGAACAAGGGGACACAGGTGGAGACTGAGTATACAAATGAGCCACAGGGACGTTAGAAAGAACTTTTTCAGTGTCAGAGTAGTTAACAGGTGGAGTGCATTAGGCAGTGATGTGGTGGAGGCTGACGCCATACACAGTTTCAAATGTAGATATGATAAGAGCCCAGTAGGCTCAGGAATCTGTACATCAGTTGATTGACGGTTGAGAGGCGGGACCAAAGAGCCAGAGCTCAACCCCCGCAAGCACAACTAGGTGAGTACACACCTAGTTGTGTCTAGTCGTGTATTCACACACACACACACACACACACACACACACACACACACACACACACACACCACACACACACCACACACACACACCACAGACACCACACACACACACCACACACACACACCACACACACACACACCACACACACACACACACCACACACACACACACACCACACACACACACACACACACAATGATCGACGATAATAACGAGAGCGCATAAGCAAGAATATCTTCAAGAAATGATGCTTTACACAGCGGTGGAGAGACAGACAGCGTTGCACCGCTGCAGTGAGAGTCAAGTGTTATATTAACAAACACATCCAATATTGCATCACCCCGCCATAATGAACTCAAAAGCACTTTTCCCCGCGTGTTGTAGAGTAAGATAAAGTGCGGGTGTGTGGTTTAATAACGCTGTTATCGTTATCGTGGTTAATCTTGGTAATAGCTTAGTGATATATGGCCCCTGTGGTGCGGTGATCCTGATAGCCACACTCCCACACCTCTCCTCCTTCATTCTGCCTTTCTCAAGTTGGACCTCACGCCTCAAGGGCCCATCCCACACCCTCCCCTCTCATCTCCCTCATTACCTCCCCTTCTCCCGTCCTTCCTCTCTCATCTCCCTCATCTCTTCCTCTCTCATTTCCCTTACCTCTTCCCTCACCTCCTCCTCTCTCATCTCCCTCACCTCTTCCTCTCTCATCTCCTCCCCTCTCAGCATCCTCAGCACCTTGCCTCTCCCATCTCAGCACATGGAGTAGGGTCTAAACCCTGATAAATGTCTGGGTCTCTCTCTACGTCGTCACAAATCACTCCACATACCTAACCAACCCAGCACAACCCATCCCGACCTAACTAACGAAAATAAGAGATAAAACTTTGTGTTTGTTATTAGATGTGTAGGAGTGTTGTGACGTCACCATGAGGTCACCATCGTCACGCCAACACACTATTCACAGTTTAGACCGTTTACTGAAGTGTGAGGCACATCCCGGCATCCCTTCGTCTCCCCCTTCCGTCACCCAGCGCCCGACTGGAACCTCTTGCAGACGATGAGTCACAATAACGTGGCATTCACAATCGACTTGAGAATGGTCCAGGACGGACCGAAACGTCGTCGTCCCTTCACCTTCTAGTGTGTGGTCTGGAACCTCTTATCCACTTTCATTACCCTTCTTCCTCTCCTCAGGAGACACTAGTCATCTTCCCCTCGTCTCTTCCATACTAACCATCTTTTTCACCTACTTCCATATTATACCATCCACTTCCTTAATTAAACTTTCACATTGAAGTTGGATGGCCGCTTCCCTTCACCCGTCATCTCCTACTCGTTATCTACCCAGTACCATCCTCCTCCTCGGCCAGCGAAGGATGGTATTGGGTAGATCTTCCCATCAACACCTCTACACCGTGCCTGTATTTTGCGCCTTCGTGGAGCGAGATACATGTGTTGCGGCGAGGCAGGTGAGTGTTGCTGTATTCACACAACACCCCAGTCATTACCAGCGTCCTCGACCCGCAGGTAATCCTCAGGTGTGACAACTTGTCCACCCGCGTGTCAGCACGGCCACGACCAGTGCCACACAGTACACAGTGTGAGCACGGCCACGACCAGTGTCACACAGTACACAGTGTGAGCACGGCCACGACCAGTGTCACACAGTACACAGTGTGAGGACGGCCACGACCAGTGTCACACAGTACACAGTGTGAGGACGGCCACGACCAGTGCCACACAGTACACAGTGTGAGCACGGCCACGACCAGTGTCACACAGTACACAGTGTGAGGACGGCCACGACCAGTGCCACACAGTACACAGTGTGAGGACGGCCACGACCAGTGTCCCACAGTACACAGTGTGAGGACGGCCACGACCAGTGCCACACAGTACACAGTGTGAGGACGGCCACGACCAGTGTCACACAGTACACAGTGTGAGGACGGCCACGACCAGTGTCCCACAGTACACAGTGTGAGGACGGCCACGACCAGTGTCACACAGTACACAGTGTGAGGACGGCCACGACCAGTGCCACACAGTACACAGTGTGAGCACGGCCACGACCAGTGTCACACAGTACACAGTGTGAGGACGGCCACGACCAGTGCCACACAGTACACAGTGTGAGGACGGCCACGACCAGTGTCCCACAGTACACAGTGTGAGGACGGCCACGACCAGTGCCACACAGTACACAGTGTGAGGACGGCCACGACCAATGTCACACAGTACACAGTGTGAGGACGGCCACGACCAGTGTCCCACAGTACACAGTGTGAGGACGGCCACGACCAGTGCCACATAGTGTGAGGACGGCCACGACCAGTGTCACACAGTACACAGTGTGAGCACGGCCACGACCAGTGTCACACAGTACACAGTGTGAGGACGGCCACGACCAGTGCCACACAGTACACAGTGTGAGGACGGCCACGACCAGTGTCACACAGTACACAGTGTGAGGACGGCCACGACCAGTGCCACACAGTACACAGTGTGAGCACGGCCACGACCAGTGTCACACAGTACACAGTGTGAGGACGGCCACGACCAGTGCCACACAGTACACAGTGTGAGGACGGCCACGACCAGTGTCCCACAGTACACAGTGTGAGGACGGCCACGACCAGTGCCACACAGTACACAGTGTGAGGACGGCCACGACCAGTGTCACACAGTACACAGTGTGAGGACGGCCACGACCAGTGTCCCACAGTACACAGTGTGAGGACGGCCACGACCAGTGCCACATAGTGTGAGGACGGCCACGACCAGTGTCACACAGTACACAGTGTGAGCACGGCCACGACCAGTGTCCCACAGTACACAGTGTGAGGACGGCCACGACCAGTGCCACACAGTACACAGTGTGAGGACGGCCACGACCAGTGTCACACAGTACACAGTGTGAGGACGGCCACGACCAGTGTCACACAGTACACAGTGTGAGGACGGCCACGACCAGTGCCACACAGTACACAGTGTGAGGACGGCCACGACCAGTGTCACACAGTACACAGTGTGAGGACGGGCACGACCAGTGTCACACAGTACACAGTGTGAGGACGGGCACGACCAGTGTCCCACAGTACACAGTGTGAGGACGGCCACGACCAGTGCCACACAGTACACAGTGTGAGCACGGCCACGACCAGTGTCCCACAGTACACAGTGTGAGGACGGCCACGACCAGTGTCCCACAGTACACAGTGTGAGGACGGCCACGACCAGTGTCACACAGTGTGAGGACGGCCACGACCAGTGCCACACAGTGTGAGGACGGCCACGACCAGTGCTACACAGTGTGAGGACGGCCACGACCAGTGTCACACAGTACACAGTGTGAGGACGGCCACGACCAGTGCCACACAGTACACAGTGTGAGGACGGCCACGACCAGTGCCACACAGTACACAGTGTGAGGACGGCCACGACCAGTGCCACACAGTACACAGTGTGAGGACGGCCACGACCAGTGCCACACAGTACACAGTGTGAGCACGGCCACGACCAGTGTCCCACAGTACACAGTGTGAGGACGGCCACGACCAGTGTCCCACAGTACACAGTGTGAGGACGGCCACGACCAGTGTCACACAGTGTGAGGACGGCCACGACCAGTGCCACACAGTGTGAGGACGGCCACGACCAGTGCCACACAGTGTGAGGACGGCCACGACCAGTGACCCACAGTACACAGTGTGAGGACGGCCACGACCAGTGCCACACAGTGTGAGGACGGCCACGACCAGTGTCACACAGTACACAGTGTGAGGACGGCCACGACCAGTGTCACACAGTACACAGTGTGAGGACGGCCACGACCAGTGTCACACAGTACACAGTGTGAGGACGGCCACGACCAGTGTCACACAGTACACAGTGTGAGGACGGCCACGACCAGTGTCACACAGTACACAGTGTGAGGACGGCCACGACCAGTGTCACACAGTACACAGTGTGAGGACGGCCACGACCAGTGTCACACAGTACACAGTGTGAGGACGGCCACGACCAGTGTCACACAGTACACAGTGTGAGGACGGCCACGACCAGTGTCCCACAGTACACAGTGTGAGGACGGCCACGACCAGTGTCACACAGTACACAGTGTGAGGACGGCCACGACCAGTGCCACACAGTACACAGTGTGAGGACGGCCACGACCAGTGCCACACAGTACACAGTGTGAGGACGGCCACGACCAGTGTCCCACAGTACACAGTGTGAGGACGGGCACGACCAGTGCCACACAGTACACAGTGTGAGCACGGCCACGACCAGTGCCACACAGTACACAGTGTGAGCACGGCCACGACCAGTGCCACACAGTAAGCCTGAGAAAAAAGTCAATATTCGCTGGTTGCAGAGAGAAAACACGAGATATTTTGAAGGCAAGACCAGGCTCTTGAGAGTTATGTCAAGTGTGTTTCACGCCCAGCAACCCCACTCCTGTGTGAAGCTCCCCGGAAACTGACCCACACTGTGTGTCTGTCCGTCGCAGACGCCTGGTGACACACACACACACACGCACATACACATTCACACACTGAGGCGGGACCAAAGAGCCAGAGCTCAACCCCCGCAAGTACAACTAGGAACCTCACGTACAACTATGTGAGTACACACACAAACCTTAATAGACGTTCCACGTACTGTGCCGCGCACTCACACCCAGGGCAAGTGAGGGCGGAGATCATTGTTGCTCTACTGAACCATCGTCTCATTCACCCTCCAAGGTCAGGTGTTGTCTTCCACGTAAGGTCAAGCCTAGGTGGTTGTAAGGTCACTCAAGGCTAATGACTTAAGTGGTATACCCAGAGTGGCTTGACCATACACAACGTTTACTTCCAGAGAAAGTTCAATTCAAGATCTTTTAATGTACACTATTTGTCGATTGTTCACTGCTGACCTGGGGCCAGATTCACGAAAGCACTTACGCAAGCACTTACGACCGTGTACATCTTTCCTCAATCTTTGAGGGCTTTGGTTACATTTATTAAATAGTTTACAAGCATGAAATCTTCCCATTCCAGTGTTGTTATTGTTATAAACAGCCTCCTGGTGCTTCGGAGCTCATTAACTGTTTAATAATTGTAAACAAAGCCGCCAAAGATTTGAGAAAAGATGTACAGGTTCGTAAGTGTTTGCATAAGTGCTTTCGTGAATCTGGCCGCTTATTATTTAGACGCGCGTGTTATATAAGTTGTTAGTTCAGGTCATCAGAGAGACGCGCGTGTTATACACAGTCACTGTTGGCGTAACTCCAACAGAAAACCTCAACATTCACACACCTGCAAACACACACACACACACAGTGTTCAGTGTGCTCACAACCCGTCCTCTCAAATAATGCGTCTTATTTTGTACGCTATGGTCCTTAACATGCAAATTACAAGGTACCGGCTCACAAATATCCCTGTTTTCTACGCATCTGTAAGTTGGGTTAAGTGGGGGTGCTTGGGTTTCAACATTTGAGGTTAGGTTAGCACTTCGTATTTTGTACGATGTGGCAAATGAAGAGAACGGGCTGCCTAATGCATGCGAACAAAGAAGACATTGAACACATTTTCATTACAATGAACAAGGCCTGGTGGACCAAACTCTCACAAGTCGAGCCTGGCTTCGGGCCGGGCTTGCCCGCCAACACACACCGAAACTACGACGTTGGTACAACGTTCGAACACGTTTTAACACTTCCTAACCAGTTATAACAACCAATATAGCAAGTTGTAACAACGTTCTAATACGTCATAAACACGTTAAGCCAAGATGTAACAACTTTATTACAAGTTGTAACAAGCAGAAAATAGAGACAGTTTCGGTTTGTGTTTCCAGGGTGGGGAGTAGAACTCCCGCGAAACAACAAGAAACAACAACAACAAGAAACAACAACAACAAGAAACAACAAGAAACAACTTGACGGTCGTGCCCGCCCGTCAAGTTCTACTCCCAGTGGGGAGTAGAACTTGATACCTGCTTGATACCTGCATCAAGCAGGTATCAAGCAGGTATTAAGGTTGAGGTGTGCTTGCAGAGAGACTTGGGAGAGACGTTGTGCGAGGCGCAGTGTGGCAATTATCACCGTCTAAGGACACCACGTGACTTACTTCCTCTTCATTACATCTCTGACACTTGCTTCATGCCGCGTTCATTAACGGCAGCCAAGGTGTTATAAGATGCCTCTATGTCAGCGTTTATTGAACCTTCGTCATCACCTTCAGTACTCGTCGAGCTGAGCTTACAGGGTTAGGTTTCAGATATTGGGTCCCGCCTCTCCACCTTCAGGAATAATGCACAAGATCCAGAACGCTTTGAGACTCTACCACATACTTCACTTCCCTGTTCATTATTTTTGCTTTAATACTGAGGCCACGTGACTCATCCGGGGACTTGGTTGGCGCCTCACCTCGGACACAGTACTTTACAGATGCATGCCAGCAATTTAATGGTTTCAATGCATCCAACTTAAGATGATCCGTGTTAAACTTTTCACTATGGGGCAAGAATGTTTAAAATACTGTATGGCATCCATTATGAACTTTTGGTACTGGGTATTCTATTTGGTGTGGGAGAGAGGCGGTCCAGCAAGGTGCTCAGAGATGCTTCGAAAGCTTTTGAAAGTCTGTCACACGGGCCTAAAATACAAGATATCGGAGCTAGGGCTTTCACAAAGACTTATTGCCACACTTTGCAGCTTTATAGACAACAGAATAGCTAGGCTCAGGATCAACAGCTTCTTGGGTGACATTATTGAACTGGAAAGTGGAGTACTACAAGGAAGCTGCCTTTCACCCATTCTTTTAAACATATATGCAGCTGACCTGTCCTAATCCGAACATGGAGAATGTCCTCCCCTCCCAATCCTCCAGTCTCGTCCCGCAACTAAATGGAGGCGAGGCTGGTGGAGTGGAGGCGAGGCTGGAGGAGTGGAGGCGAGGCTGGAGGAGTGGAGGCGGCGAGGGAGGGCGAGGGGATGAGTGCGGGAGGATGGCGGGAGACCGTCAAAAGCATCAACAAGACCTGTAACAACCTCACCAACAACGGCAGGATGGAGACAACAACAAACATCAGCCACATCTGGGGCTGGGGACCTGACGGCTGAGTGGACAGCGCTCGAGATTCGTAGTCCTAGGGTCCGGGGATCGATCCCCAGCGAAGGCGGAAACAAATGGGCAGAGTTTCTTTCACTCTGATGCCCCTGTTTCCCTAGCAGCAAATAGGTACCTGGGAGTTAGACAGCTGTTATGGGCTGCTTTCTAGGTGTATGAGTGTGAAAACAAAGTTGATTGACAGTTGAGAGGCGGGCCCAAAGAGTCAGATTTCAACCCCCAAAAGCACAACTAGGTAAATATAACTATGTGAATACACCATACATGCTAATAAGAGCAGAACTAGTGCGTAGTCAACCCGTTCTCGCACTTTCTTATAGTCAATATTGACTTATTAAATACGTGCATATGTGACATACTAATTTGTCACATATGCACTTATTTAATAAGTCAATATTGACTTAAAGAAAGTGCGAGAACGGGTTGGCGTAGTAATGTGACAGACACTCTCCCAGAAGCAGCAACTGCACAGACAGTAAGGCTCGCATCATCCACGACGACCAGTGAAGTACCTGCTGCATGGTAAGTAACAAGACCACCACCAGTACTCTCTAATCGATACGAGGACCAGTCCTCCAACAACCTCACAATCAGGTATTTAGGGTTCAATTCCCGGGCGGGGCAGAAATGGTTGGGCACGTTTCCTTTGTGTGGATGCCTATGTTCATCTAGCTACCATGGAGTCAGGCAACTGTTGTGGGGACCTCGATGCACTCCTCAAGTATACATTTACACACACTTTCTATCCCCGAAAATCGAACTACAAAATTAAGTGAACTAAGTCTGACAAAACATATAAGAACTAGCAATTCAGTGTTATGCGGTTATTACAGAACAATGTTGTTTTACAGAGCAATACTGGAACAATTGCCGGATGTCCAGTTACAGCACAATTAACAATTATAGTATTTTAAGGAATAATATCAGTAGCAACAATTATAGTATCTGCAACCGCTGTAACGCAAGTAGAAGCGGTCGTTGCAATTGCGGTAATGGTTGGAGCAGCGGCATTAAGCACGACTTACAAGCCAAGGCAAACTGCTCCAAAGATGCACGACTTAACCGGAGCATAAACTGCTGCCCCAGGAGCGTTGCCAGCCCCAGGAGCATTGCCAGCCCCATTACCTCACTCCATAGAGACTTACTTCCCTCTGAGCAATGACTCGCCAGTCCAAATCCATTACACTTAAACTTTCATGACATTATCTGCAACAGCTCCTGCAGGCCAGGGATGCACTTCGCGCTCCCCAGAAATATATTATCAAAACTGAGTCTCGTTGGGGAAACATTCTCCTTTTTTTATATATTTTGAGGTGTGCTCACGGAGCTCTCCCAAGACATTCTCATGCTGATATGCGCTTATGGACGCACCGCTGGGTAATTTCCTATTTTCAAGAAACGTGTCTCGACATCTCCCGCAACAAATTTGTATATGTGCATATTGTGGCTACCCTTCATGTGCAGAGCTCATGTATATGTACATATTATACATGTTCTCGACGTGAGGAGCACATGTATATGTACATACTATATATACACTCTCGACGTGGGGAGCACATGTACATATGTTACTCTTGTCAGACCGTCCCTCAAGGAGTGCATACGTCCACCCGCCCTATACTATGACTGCAAAATAAATAAATAAATAAATATATATATATATATATATATATATATATATATATATATATATATATATATATATATATATGTGTGTGTGTGTGTGTGTGTGTGTGTGTGTGTGTGTGTGTGTGTGTGTGTGTGTGTGTGTGTGTGTGTGTGTGTGTGTGTGTTTTCTAAAGTGTGTGCTTAATCTTAGGACGAAAGATCAATCACTCTTCAAAAACACATACCAGCTATTTTAATACTTGTTACTCAAGTTAATGTCTCATTTTACCTTCCCTTACACCCACGAGGAGCGGTGTTAGGCTCCCGCCAGCAACAGTAGCGGGGGACAGGAACAACCACGGCCGGTGAGGGCGCCAGAGTGAGCAAGTGGAACACGGAGCAGCAGGAGTGAGCGCGCACCACCTGCTCCTGCCTACCACTTGCGCTCCGCTCCACCAACACCAACCATCACAGTTTTCAACTTTGCTGTCCTGAACCCCAGCGTGGAATTAACTTGTCTCATTCTGGAATGCATGTTGGCAAAAAATGCCCACGAGCATTGTAAATTTTGCATGTTTAAGTGGAAAAAATACTTCGGTAGGGTGGAATGGCGGCTGACGAGGGGAGCTGGGAGGTGGAGGGACAGAGATGGGATGGTGTGAAGGTGGTGGGTGGTGAGAAGGGGGGGTTTCTATCTACTCAGGGAAGAAGGGGTGTTCCCATCTGAGAAGAGGGGAGGAATGTCCCATCTGTGGAGAGGGGAAGAGGTTTTCCCATCTGAGGAGAGGAGTGCTCCGAGCTACAATAACCTAACAAAATGCGAGGACTAAGTAACAATTTAACACAAATCCCACGTTAATGGTAGTAATGTTTGCGAGCAAGGCGAGGAACAAAGTGAGAGCGACAGAAACATGAACGTGACGGGGAGAAGCAACCAGAGGTGTCACACTTTGGCACTTATTGCCTCAGACATCAACACTCTCCGTGTGGCAGCTCACCTTACACGCTCTCACACACAAACGCAATAAAATAATATATGCAAGTAGCCACGCAAGAAAATATTTCACATGTTAAACAAGCTACAGAGGGATTTTGTGTGTGTGCGTGCGTGTGTGTGTGTGTGTGTGTGTGTGTGTGTGTGTGTGTGTGTGTGTGTGAGAGAGAGAGAGAGAGAGAGAGAGAGAGAGAGAGAGAGAGAGAGAGAGAGAGAGAGAGAGAGAGAGAGAGAGAGAGAGAGAGAGAGAGAGAGAGAGAGAGAGCGAGAGAGAGAGAGAGAGAGAGAGAGAGAGAGAGAGAGAGAGAGAGAGAGAGAGAGAGAGAGAGAGAGAGAGAGAGAGAGAGAGAGAAAGTATGCAAGGCTACAGCTACACTGAAGTATGGTATGCAAGTTATAGGATCAATTGTTTGTCCATGCAACAGGAACAATACAACATTCATGCAACAGGAAAGATACAACATTCATGCAACAGGAAAGATACAACATTCATGCAACAGGAAAGATACAACATTCATGCAACAGGAAAGATACAACATTCATGCAACAGGAAAGATACAACATTCCTGCAACAGGAACAACAGTTGTGGTGCAACAGGAACAATGCTCCCGACCAACATACAGTCGAAGCATCACAATTCATCACACACCAAAACAACAATGTACAATATTTCATCATTAACACAAAAGGTGAGTCCGACAGTGTACAGTTGACTAGGGATCAGTACAAATATATGCAGACAGCTGGGCCAATGGGAAAATGTATGCAGACAGCTGGGGTAATGCGAAAATGTATGCAGACAGCTGGGCCAATGGGAAAATGTATGCAGACAGCTGGGCCAATGGGAAAATGTATGCAGACAGCTGGGGTAATGCGAAAATGTATGCAGACAGCTGGGCCAATGGGAAAATGTATGCAGACAGCTGGGCCAATGGGAAAATGTATGCAGACAGCTGGGGTAATGCGAAAATGTATGCAGACAGCTGGGCCAATGGGAAAATGTATGCAGACAGCTGGGGTAATGCGAAAATGTATGCAGACAGCTGGGCTAATGGGAAAATGTATGCAGACAGCTGGGCCAATGGGAAAATGTATGCAGATAGCTGGGCCAATGGGAAAATGTATGCAGACAGCTGGGGTAATGCGAAAATGTATGCAGACAGCTGGGCTAATGGGAAAATGTATGCAGACAGCTGGGCCAATGGGAAAATGTATGCAGACAGCTGGGCCAATGGAAAAATGTATACAGACAGCTGGGGTAATGCGAAAATGTATACAGACAGCTGGGCTAATGGGAAAATGTATGCAGACAGCTGGGCCAATGGGAAAATGTATGCAGACAGCTGGGCCAATGGAAAAATGTATGCAGACAGCTGGGGTAATGCGAAAATGTATGCAGACAGCTGGGCTAATGGGAAAATGTATGCAGACAGCTGGGCCAATGGGAAAATGTATGCAGACAGGCGGGACCATGTAAAATGTTTGCAGACATCTGCGACAATGTAAAAACATATATGGATAGACGAAGCTATAAAAACATACATAGACATATGTAACAATTAAAATAAGGTACGACCTGAGCAGGACAATAAAGTCAGCCATTTCCCGAAGCCACGCGATAAAAGCACACACTTACAGCACCAATGAAAAAACTTAAGAGGCAATAGGGAAAGTTGCCGGTGTGTTGGTGAGCACAGCGGTCAACACGTGTTCAGAGGGCATGCGGGTTTATTGATATATGTTGACCACACCACACACTAGAAGTTGAAGGGACGACGACGTTTCGGTCCGTCCTGGACCATTCTCAAGTCGACTTGAGAATGGTCCAGGACGGACCGAAACGTCGTCGTCCCTTCAACTTCTAGTGTGTGGTCTGGTCAACGTACTTCAGCCACGTTATTGTGACTCGTCGCCTGCTTATTGATATATACACTGAAAGGCAATCTCTGAGACACTCCTTGCCTCGTCAGGGCATTGTCCCCTTAAATGGCAGTCGCAGCATAGTATCTACTTGTTGAATTAAATTCACCTACACGGTTCATGACTTAAGTGTAGGTGATGAACCCTCATTAATATTATGAGGGTTCATCACTTACATTTGAATTTGTTCAATACGTTAGACGGATCAGCCATCCAAACAGTGCCAATGAGAGGACTATATATGGTCTAGTTATTGTCACGATGGCGTCTGCTTAACATACGCCTCTTCCTCGTCTCATGTCATAATTACCCCACTTTTAATTGTGCAAGACAACCCCAGCTTTATGTTAGTTACACTTGCAAGGAGGCAACATGGCTGTATTTTAAAATGTTGCTCTACTCAAATTCTGGGGGTCGATTGGGGGTTAGCCTGGACGGCCATTTCCATCATAGTGGGTGGCAAAACTGTTGCAGGGAAGCCAGTTTGGCGCCAGGGGGGTAAGGCTTGATGATATACAGGATGAAGAATAGACAAGGCGATTGGCTGCAAGCAGCGCTAATTAGCCAATCAAGGAATGACCCGAGATCACGTGACCAGTGTGAGGTACCTGAGTGGCGCATCGCGGCCTGGCAGGTCGTCACTGTAACTCAAGCAATCGTTATCTTGAGATGATTTCAGGGCTTTTTAGTGTCCCCGCGGCCCCGTCCTAGACCAGGCCTCCACCCCCAGGAAGCAGCCCGTGACAGCTGACTAACACCCAGGTAACTATTTTACTGCTAGGTAACAGGGGCATAGGGTGAAAGAAACTCTGCCCATTGTTTCTCGCCGGCGCCCGGGATCGAACCCGGGACCACAGGATCACAAGTCCAGCGTGCTGTCCGCTCGGCCGACCGGCTCCCTCGTACGGGATCGTACGGGGAGAGACTACCCTTCTTCCCTACATGGTCTATACCTATTACCTACTATCCCTCTATATCTCTCCATGAACATTCATATCTCTAACCTGTCTCCTTTCCCATCCCCTCTCTCTTCACTATCTATTAACATGCAGTGAAGAGAAAGATGAAACAGACTATGGAACAGACAAGAAATAATAGACAAGAGGAGAGGAAAGAGCAAGTGTATGGGCCACCATCACTGGCCCTTGACACTCTCCCTCTCGTATTAACTCATCACAACCACGACTCTTCCCACCCCTAACTCAACACCACCACGACTCTCCCCCACACTAACTCATCACCACCACGACTCTCCCCCACACTAACTCAACACCACCACGACTCTCCCCCACACTAACTCATCACAACCACGACTCTCCCCCACACTAACTCATCACAACCACGACTCTCCCTCACACTAACTCATCACAACCACAACACTCTCCCCCACACTAACTCATCACAACCACAACTCTCCCCCCACACTAACTCATCACAACCACAACACTCTCCCCCACACTAACTCATCACAACCACGACTCTCCCCCACACTAACTCATCACACCCACGACTCTCCCTCACACCAACTCATCACATATTGCCTCATCACGACTAAATCTTCTTCAAAACCGATTGAAATAATATTTTACACGACTCTTGGAATGATCTAAGGTACCAACAGAGCGGCGCTTAGTGACCAACGGGAATGTTTCAAGTTACAGTAACCAACGTTACAAAAGCTACCTACTATGACAAGTAGCGCTCACACACGGGTTGCTCCGCCGACAAGGCCTCGCCGGGGTCAACACTCAACATTAATCATTACGTCATACTGCGGGTTCCTAACATTCGAGTTTTACCGAGAGATTAACGAGGGAGACGGGTTGACAGCCTCACACGGCTGTCAGTATATAGTGAGTCACTCGGCATCACCTCTACCCGTCTCATAGCGCCGTGTCTGACACTCTGGCTTGTTCCACTCCTTCCCCGATAATAACTCCTATTTACACGAGTAACTAGTAACTATCAAGTAATTACTACTTGAGTAACTACAGTTTTCTTTATCCTGTCTCGTTGCCTGTGTCTAAACTTTCACCCTGTGGCCCCATTGCCTGTCTAAACTTTCATCCTGTGGCCCCATTGCCTGTCTAAACTTTCATCCTGTGGCCCCATTGCCTGTCTAAACTTTCATCCTGTGGCCCCGTTGCCTGTCTAAACTTTCATCCTGTGGCCCCGTTGCCTGTCTAAACTTTCATCCTGTGGCCCCGTTGCCTGTCTAAACTTTCATCCTGTGGCCCCGTTGCCTGTCTAAACTTTCATCCTGTGGCCCCATTGCCTGTCTAAACTTTCACCCTGTGGCCCCGTTACCTGTCTAAACTTTCATCCTGTGGCCCCGTTGCCTGTCTAAACTTTCATCCTGTGGCCCCGTTGCCTGTCTAAACTTTCATCCTGTGGCCCCGTTGCCTGTCTAAAAGTTCCCTGTTGATCACCGTTCACTACAACACAGAAAATATTACGGAGTATCCGGTTATGGACGTCGCTCTAAATGGTGGGCAAAAACAGCTTGAAAAAGGAGCTTGTATTGGTGGGCGAGAGAGCCTGCCCACCCTATTATAGGCTTCCTGGTGGGGCCGGGTCGATAAGGCGTCCAGGAGAGTATACCCAAGTGTTTCCCAGGAGGCCTTCGCCTCCCTCCACCAGCCAGCACCGCCCCACACCACCACCACCACCAGAGGAAACAACGCACCAGGAAAAGAGGGAACGGAAGCGATAGAGGAATAGGGAAATGGGGGGTAGAACGAGAGATAAAGAGAAATATGATGTACTCACCTAGTTGTTTTTTCAGGGGGTTGAGCTCTGGCTCTTTGGTCCCGCCTTCCAACTGTCAATCAACTGGTGTACAGGTTCCTGAGTTTATTGGGCTCTATCATATCTTTATTTGAATCTGTGTATGGAGTCAGCCTCCACCACAACACTACTTAATGCATTCCATTTGTTAACTACCCTGACACTGAAAAAATTCTTTCTAACGTCCCTGTGGCTCATCTGTGTGTGTGAGTGTGTGTTTACTCATCTATTTGTGCCTATAGGATCGAGCATTGACTCTTGGATCCCGCCTTTCTAGCCACCAGTTGTTTACAGCAATGACTCTTGTCCTATTTCCCTCTCATATCTAGTTTTAAAATTATATACCGAGTTTGCTTCCACAACCTGCTACTAAAGTGCGTTCTATTTTTCCTCTACTCTCACGCTAAAAGAAAGCTTCCTAACATCTATGTGACTCATCTGAGTTTCCAGCTTCCACCTATTTCCCCCCTCGTTCTGTAGTGTTGTGTAGTATTCAGTGTGAGCATTTCGTCTATTTCCACTCTGTCAATTCCCCTGAGTATTTTATATGTTCCCCCTGAGTGTGTGTGTGTGTGTGTGTGTGTGTGTGTGTGTATGTGTGTGTGTGTGTGTGTGTGTGTGTGTGTGTGTGTGTGTGTGTGTGTGTGTGTGTGTGTGTGTGTGTGTGTCCTTCCACAGGAGGAAGGGTAATGTATGGTGAAGGGTAGCATGGGGAACCTGACCATCCAGGGTGTGGTCCGTGGACTCCAGGATGCACGAAGACGCCACAAGTGTAGCAAGATGATGGGTGCACAAAGATCCAAGGTGTACCATGGTGCTTGGTGTACCAAAATGTGTATTAAGATGCTGAGTGTAGCAAGATGTGTTCCAAGATCCTGGGTCTACCAAGAAGTGTACCAAGATGCTGGGTCTACCAAGAAGTGTATTAAGACGCTGGGTGAATCAAAGTAGTGCTCCAAGACGCAGGATAAAATGTAAGCTAACATAACAAGCAAAATAAAGAGGAACAGGCAGAAGAACTCCACGGACTGATTTAATTATAAAATCACGCTGCCCTAACTCCGCGCCCCAGGTGGTGGGGGCTGCACAGACTACTCTCTCTCCAGGTGGTGGGGGCTGCACAGACTACTCTCTCTCCAGGTGGTGGGGGCTGCACTGACTACTCTCTCTCCAGGTGGTGGGGGCTGCACCGACTACTCTCTCTCCAGGTGGTGGGGGCTGCACCGACTACTCTCTCTCCAGGTGGTGGGGGCTGCACTGACTACTCTCTCTCCAGGTGGTGGGGGCTGCACTGACTACTCTCTCTCCAGGTGGTGGGGGCTGCACCGACTACTCTCTCTCCAGGTGGTGGGGGCTGCACCGACTACTCTCTCTCAAGGTGGTGGGGGCTGCACAGACTACTCTCTCTCCAGGTGGTGGGGGCTGCACTGACTACTCTCTCTCCAGGTGGTGGGGGCTGCACTGACTACTCTCTCTCTCCAGGTGGCGGGGGCTGCACAGACTACTCTCTCTCCAGGTGGTGGGGGCTGCACTGACTACTCTCTCTCCAGGTGGTGGAGGCTGCACTGACTACTCTCTCTCCAGGTGGTGGGGGCTGCACTAACTACTCTCTCTCCAGGTGGTGGGGGCTGCACTGACTACTCTCTCTCCAGGTGGTGGGGGCTGCACAGACTACTCTCTCTCCAGGTGGTGGGGGCTGCACTGACTACTCTCTCTCCAGGTGGTGGGGGCTGCACAGACTACTCTCTCTCCAGGTGGTGGGGGCTGTACTGACTACTCTCTCTCCAGGTGGTGGGGGCTGCACAGACTACTCTCTCTCCAGGTGGTGGGGGCTGTACTGACTACTCTCTCTCCAGGTGGTGGGGGCTGCACAGACTACTCTCTCTCCAGGTGGTGGGGGCTGCACTGACTACTCTCCAGGTGGTGGGGGCTGCACTGACTACTCTCTCTCCAGGTGGTGGGGCTGCACAGACTACTCTCTCTCCAGGTGGTGGGGGCTGCACTGACTACTCTCTCTCCAGGTGGTGGGGGCTGCACTGACTACTCTCTTTCCAGGTGGTGGGGGCTGCACCGACTACTCTCTCTCCAGGTGGTGGGGGCTTCACCGACTACTCTCTCTCCAGGTGGTGGGGGCTGCACTGACTACTCTCTCTCCAGGTGGTGGGGGCTGCACTGACTACTCTCTCTCCAGGTGGTGGGGGCTGCACCGACTACTCTCTCTCCAGGTGGTGGGGGCTGCACTGACTACTCTCTCTCCAGGTGGTGGGGGCTGCACCGACTACTCTCTCTCCAGGTGGTGGGGGCTGCACTGACAACTCTCTCTCCAGGTGGTGGGGGCTGCACTGACTACTCTCTCTCCAGGTGGTGGGGGCTGCACTGACTACTCTCTCTCCAGGTGGTGGGGGCTGTACTGACTACTCTCTCTCCAGGTGGTGGGGGCTGCACTGACTACTCTCTCTCCAGGTGGTGGGGGCTGTACTGATTACTCTCTCTCTCCAGGTGGTGAGGGCTGTACTGACTACTCTCTCTCTCCAGGTGGTGGGGGCTGCACTGACTACTCTCTCTCTCTCTCTCCAGGTGGTGGGGGCTGCACTGACTACTCTCTCTCCAGGTGGTGAGGGCTGTACTGACTACTCTCTCTCCAGGTGGTGGGGGCTGTACTGACTACTCTCTCTCTCCAGGTGGTGGGGGCTGTACTGACTACTCTCTCTCCAGGTGGTGGGGGCTGCACTGACTACTCTCTCTCTCCAGGTGGTGGGGGCTGTACTGACTACTCTCTCTCCAGGTGGTGGGGGCTGCACTGACTACTCTCTGTCCAGGTGGTGGGGGCTGCACTGACTACTCTCTCTCCAGGTGGTGGGGGCTGCTCTGACAACTCTCCAGGTGGTGGGGGTTGCTCTGACTACTCTCCAGGTGGTGGGGGCTGCTCTGACTACTCTCCAGGTGGTGGGGGCTGCTCTGACTACTCTCCAGGTGGTGGGGGCTGCTCTGACTACTCTCTCTCCAGGTGGTGGGGGCTGCTCTGACTACTCTCCAGGTGGTGGGGGCTGCACTGACTAGATATGGACTTCAAGTCACCAATATGATCACCATAACCTGCTCACTCCATCTCTGCGTCCCTCAAGCATCACCATAAAGGTTCAAACCACTATTCTACTCCTAGTTTCAAGGCACTCTACACAATCTGTCCTAGTCCAATAGTGGAATATGCAGCACCGACCCCACAATACACACCTTGTGAAGCATAAAATCACATTTGACAAGTACAGAGATTTGCACCAAGATTGCGGAGGTAACAGGACTGAACTATGAAGATATTAAGGGAGCTAGGCCTCACAACCAAAGAGCAAAAAAGAAACAGGGTGGGGACATGCTCGCAACATACAAGATACTGTGGGGAATTGACAAGGTGGAAAAGGCCAGCCTCTTTAAAGTGAGAGAATGTAAGGACGAGATGACACACTTGGAAGCTGGAAACGCAAGTGAGTTGAACATACTGAATGAAGTTGTGGAAGCCACCTCAATCCACAACATTTATGTTAATGCCTGATTCTAAAAAGAATTCTAAAGCCAGAATAATTAAAATATAACTCTACGGATCCAACAAGTCTTGTAGGCGTGGCATTAAACACCAGACCTCACTTCCCCGTAAGCACTACTCTACTTTACTACCACCATCAACATCCCACTCCCCCCCCCCCCCCCACTCCCCATCACACGCACGATAGTCACATCTCCCTTCCCCCACCACACGCACGCCAGACACCCCCCCCCCCACCACACGCACGCCAGCCAAACCCCCCCCCCCCCACCACAACACCGTACTTCCATCGTCCCACATTTAAGTAACATGAAGCGTACCGCACAAAATCCTCCCGAGACATAAGGCTCACTTCACCCACCAAAGAACACAACTGGCGTAGGAAGAGGATTTGGATTAGCAGGAGGAAGAGGAGGAGGATTTGGATTAGCAGGAGGAAGAGGAGGAGGATTTGGATTAGCAGGAGGAAGAGGAGGAGGATTTGGATTAGCAGGAGGAAGAGGAGGAGGATTTGGATTAGCAGGAGGAAGAGGAGGAGGATTTGGATTAGCAGGAGGAAGAGGAGGAGGATTTGGATTAGCATAAGGATGGGAGGAGGAAGAAGAGGAGGACAAGGAGAAGTAGGAGAAGGAGGAATGTTACGGGCATGAAAATACAAGTTGCCAATACAATGAGGAAATACAGCCGGTCGGCCGAGCGGACAGCACGCTGGACTTGTGATCCTGTGGTCCTGGGTTCGATCCCAGGCGCCGGCGAGAAACAATGGGCAGAGTTTCTTTCACCCTATGCCCCTGTTACCTAGCAGTAAAATAGGTACCTGGGTGTTAGTCAGCTGTCACGGGCTGCTTCCAGGGGGTGGAGGCCTGGTCGAGGACCGGGCCGCGGGGACACTAAAAAAAAAAAAAGGCCCCGAAATCATCTCAAGAAGAGGACAAAACCCCGGTCTTTCCCGCCTCTACTCTACAAGTTAAGAACTGCCTCGACATTCTCCATGTGGCATGTTTCCGAGTCCTTCCTCACTGCCTCTCATGTTGTGGCCTGATGCAACCACTCTTACTTAGGCACGTTCTCATTGTTGTGCTCCTCGTTAAATGGCACTGTGCCACCGGGGGCCAGGGAAGGGAGGACGGTGGAGGTAGAACATGGGGGAGGAACGGACAGTACTCGGGAAACACAGAAAATAACACACCTTCGTTCAGTGACACAGTCAAACGAAATTACGTTTATCGACAAAGGTTATATTTACTGACATCATGACAATATGGACCACCACACACCCGAGATATCATGACACATCATGGACCACCACACACCCCAGACATCATGACACAACATGGACCACCACACTCCCCAGACATCATGACACAACATGGACCACCACACTCCCCAGACATCATGACACAACATGGACCACCACACTCCCCAGACATCATGACACAACATGGACCACCACACTCCCCAGACATCATGACACAACATGGACCACCACACTCCCCAGACATCATGACACATGGACCACCACACACCCCAGACATCATGACACAACATGGACCACCACACTCCCCAGACATCATGACACATCATGGACCACCACACACCCCAGACATCATGACACAACATGGACCACCACACACCCCAGACATCATGACACAACATGGACCACCACACTCCCCAGACATCATGACACATGGACCACCACACACCCCAGACATCATGACACATCATGGACCACCACACACCCCAGACATCATGACACATGGACCACCACACACCCCAGACATTATGACACATGGACCACCACACACCCCAGACATCATGACACATCATGGACCACCACACTCCCCAGACATTATGATACATGGACCACCACACTCCCCAGACATCATGACATCATGGACCACCACACACCCCAGACATCATGACACATCATGGACCACCACACTCCCCAGACATCATGACACATCATGGACCACCACACACCCCAGACATTATGACACAACATGGACCACCACACACCCCAGACATCATGACACATCATGGACCACCACACACCCCAGACATCATGACACATCATGGACCACCACACACCCCAGACATTATGACACATCATGGACCACCACACACCCCAGACATTATGACACAACATGGACCACCACACACCCCAGACATTATGACACATCATGGACCACCACACACCCCAGACATTATGACAACATGGACCACCACACACCCCAGACATTATGACACAACATGGACCACCACACACCCCAGACATTATGACACAACATGGACTACCACACACCCCAGACATTATGACACATCATGGACCACCACACACCCCAGACATTATGACAACATGGACCACCACACACCCCAGACATTATGACACAACATGGACCACCACACACCCCAGACATTATGACACATCATGGACCACCACACACCCCAGACATCATGACACAACATGGACCACCACACACCCCAGACATCATGACACAACATGGACCACCACACTCCCCAGACATCATGACACATGGACCACCACACACCCCAGACATCATGACACAACATGGACCACCACACTCCCCAGACATCATGACACATCATGGACCACCACACACCCCAGACATCATGACACATGGACCACCACACACCCCAGACATTATGACACATGGACCACCACACACCCCAGACATCATGACACATCATGGACCACCACACTCCCCAGACATTATGACACATGGACCACCACACTCCCCAGACATCATGACATCATGGACCACCACACACCCCAGACATCATGACACATCATGGACCACCACACTCCCCAGACATTATGACACAACATGGACCACCACACACCCCAGACATCATGACACATCATGGACCACCACACACCCCAGACATCATGACACATCATGGACCACCACACACCCCAGACATTATGACACATCATGGACCACCACACACCCCAGACATTATGACACAACATGGACCACCACACACCCCAGACATTATGACACATCATGGACCACCACACACCCCAGACATTATGACAACATGGACCACCACACACCCCAGACATTATGACTCAACATGGACCACCACACACCCCAGACATTATGACACAACATGGACCACCACACTCCCCAGACATCATGACACATCATGGACCACCACACACCCCAGACATTATGACACATCATGGACCACCACACACCCCAGACATTATGACAACATGGACCACCACACACCCCAGACATTATGACACAACATGGACCACCACACACCCCAGACATTATGACACAACATGGACCACCACACTCCCCAGACATCATGACACATCATGGACCACCACACACCCCAGACATTATGACACATCATGGACCACCACACACCCCAGACATTATGACAACATGGACCACCACACACCCCAGACATTATGACACAACATGGACCACCACACACCCCAGACATTATGACACATCATGGACCACCACACACCCCAGACATTATGACACATCATGGACCACCACACACCCCAGACATCATGACACATCATGGACCACCACACTCCCCAGACATTATGACACATGGACCACCACACACCCCAGACATCATGACACAACATGGACCACCACACACCCCAGACATTATGACACAACATGGACCACCACACACCCCAGACATTATGACACATCATGGACCACCACACACCCCAGACATTATGACAACATGGACCACCACACACCCCAGACATTATGACACAACATGGACCACCACACACCCCAGACATTATGACACAACATGGACCACCACACACCCCAGACATTATGACACATCATGGACCACCACACACCCCAGACATTATGACAACATGGACCACCACACACCCCAGACATTATGACACAACATGGACCACCACACACCCCAGACATTATGACACATCATGGACCACCACACACCCCAGACATCATGACACAACATGGACCACCACACACCCCAGACATCATGACACAACATGGACCACCACACTCCCCAGACATCATGACACATGGACCACCACACACCCCAGACATCATGACACAACATGGACCACCACACTCCCCAGACATCATGACACATCATGGACCACCACACACCCCAGACATCATGACACATGGACCACCACACACCCCAGACATTATGACACATGGACCACCACACACCCCAGACATCATGACACATCATGGACCACCACACTCCCCAGACATTATGACACATGGACCACCACACTCCCCAGACATCATGACATCATGGACCACCACACACCCCAGACATCATGACACATCATGGACCACCACACTCCCCAGACATCATGACACATCATGGACCACCACACACCCCAGACATTATGACACATCATGGACCACCACACACCCCAGACATTATGACAACAAGGACCACCACACACCCCAGACATTATGACACAACATGGACCACCACACACCCCAGACATTATGACACAACATGGACCACCACACTCCCCAGACATCATGACACATCATGGACCACCACACACCCCAGACATTATGACACATCATGGACCACCACACACCCCAGACATTATGACACAACATGGACCACCACACTCCCCAGACATCATGACACATCATGGACCACCACACACCCCAGACATTATGACACATCATGGACCACCACACACCCCAGACATTATGACACAACATGGACCACCACACACCCCAGACATTATGACACAACATGGACCACCACACTCCCCAGACATCATGACACATCATGGACCACCACACACCCCAGACATTATGACACATCATGGACCACCACACACCCCAGACATTATGACAACATGGACCACCACACACCCCAGACATTATGACACAACATGGACCACCACACACCCCAGACATTATGACACATCATGGACCACCACACACCCCAGACATTATGACACATCATGGACCACCACACACCCCAGACATCATGACACATCATGGACCACCACACTCCCCAGACATTATGACACAACATGGACCACCACACACCCCAGACATCATGACACATCATGGACCACCACACACCCCAGACATTATGACAACATGGACCACCACACACCCCAGACATTATGACACAACATGGACCACCACACACCCCAGACATTATGACACATCATGGACCACCACACACCCCAGACATTATGACACATCATGGACCACCACACACCCCAGACATCATGACACATCATGGACCACCACACTCCCCAGACATTATGACACAACATGGACCACCACACACCCCAGACATTATGACACAACATGGACCACCACACTCCCCAGACATTATGACACATCATGGACCACCACACACCCCAGACATCATGACACAACATGGACCACCACACACCCCAGACATTATGACACAACATGGACCACCACACTCCCCAGACATTATGACACATCATGGACCACCACACACCCCAGACATCATGACACAACATGGACCACCACACACCCTCCCCCCCCCCCCCCCCGGCCTTCACTATACTTTACACTGCCTTAAGACAAATGTTTGGAACTCGCAGGAATTAAGGAATGTTAGGAACTCCAAAATTCGGATACAAATGTGCAAAATGTTTCTTTCACCCTGATGCCCTTGATACCTAGCAGTAAATAGGTACCAGGGAGTTAGACAGCAGCTACGGGTTGCTTCCTGGGGGTGTGTATAACAAAAAGGCGGCCTGGTCGAGGACCGGGCCGCGGGGACGCTAAGCCACGAAATCATCTCAAGATAACTTCAAGAGGATGATAACCACAGAACAGGGGCTTTGAGGGCGAAGACGCTATTTCAAGCTTACTTTGTATGTCCTCTAGTACCATACAGACGTTGTCCTTCCCTCGAGTATCATACAGACGTTGTCCTTCTCTCAAGTACCATACAGACGTTGTCCTTCCCTCTAGTACCATACAGACGTTGTCCTTCCCTCGAGTACCATACAGACGTTGTCCTTCCCTCTAGTACCATACAGACGTTGTATGTCCTTCCCTCTAGTACCATACAGACGTTGTCCTTCCCTCTAGTACCAAACAGACGTTGTCCTTCCCTCTAGTACCATACAGACGTTGTCCTTCCCTCTAGTACCATACAGACGTTGTCCTTCCCTCGAGTACCATACAGACGTTGTCCTTCCCTCTAGTACCATACAGACGTTGTCCTTCCCTCTAGTACCATACAGACGTTGTCCTTCCCTCTAGTACCATACAGACGTTGTCCTTCCCTCTAGTACCATACAGACGTTGTCCTTCCCTCTAGTACCATACAGACGTTGTCCTTCCCTAGAGTACCATACAGACGTTGTCCTTCCCTCGAGTACCATACAGACGTTGTCCTTCCCTCTAGTACCATACAGACGTTGTCCTTCCCTCTAGTACCATACAGACGTTGTCCTTCCCTCTAGTACCATACAGACGTTGTCCTTCCCTCTAGTACCATACAGACGTTGTCCTTCTCTCTAGTACCATACAGACGTTGTCCTTCCCTCTAGTACCATACAGACGTTGTCCTTCCCTCTAGTACCATACAGACGTTGTCCTTCCCTCTAGTACCATACAGACGTTGTCCTTCCCTCGAGTACCATACAGACGTTGTCCTTCCCTCTAGTACCATACAGACGTTGTCCTTCCCTCTAGTACCATACAGACGTTGTCCTTCCCTCGAGTACCATACAGACGTTGTCCTTCCCTCGAGTACCATACAGACGTTGTCCTTCCCTCTAGTACCATACAGACGTTGTCCTTCCCTCTAGTACCATACAGACGTTGTCCTTCCCTCGAGTACCATACAGACGTTGTCCTTCCCTCGAGTACCATACAGACGTTGTCCTTCCCTCTAGTACCATACAGACGTTGTATGTCCTTCCCTCTAGTACCATACAGACGTTGTCCTTCCCTCGAGTACCATACAGACGTTGTCCTTCCCTCGAGTACCATACAGACGTTGTCCTTCCCTCTAGTACCATACAGACGTTAGTAGTAGGGATGGCTCCACACAGACGATATTTTTTTTCAGGTCAAATATCGTCTGTGCGCCCCAAGGGTTTCAGGTAAATTTAGAATATCCCCTGTGCGCCCCAAGGGTTTCAGGTAAATTTAGAAATTCGTGTGTAGCGCTTGGGGGTTTTCAGGTAAATTTTGTCAGTCGCAGA
Source organism: Procambarus clarkii (assembly GCF_040958095.1). Lineage (NCBI taxonomy): Eukaryota > Metazoa > Arthropoda > Malacostraca > Decapoda > Cambaridae > Procambarus > Procambarus clarkii. Next base: position 15,491,103 of record NC_091152.1, read on the forward strand.
TTTTAGAAGTAAGGATTTCTTATGAGAAAAATAATTTCCGAGACTTAGAAGTTTGTTAAAGCCTTATGGGACAAATTCAAATAACGTGTGTAGCACTTTAGGGCTTCCAGGAGAACTCTACGGACATATTTTACATGTTTTCAACTTACAAAATCGTCTATGTAAGCCTTAGTTATTCATATAAATTTAGAAAATCACCTGTGTAAGTCATTGTTTTCAGGGTTTCGTACATCACACCCCCCTCCCTCCCCCCTTACCTCGCAATCTCTCGCGTCGCCTTTATTTACTTTACGCTGTGCCAGCCAGATCTCTTATCTTATCTTATCCATAATATCTGGACCGTCCCTCCTCTCTCTCTCTCCTCTTCATATTATTCTCTCTCTTGCTATTTTCCAACATCGTATGTTTTCTCCTTTTCATTAAGCAAGTCAGTTTTACACAAATAAATCATGTTAGTAAGCAAGTTCTAGCTCACGTTCCCCCACCTTAGTCCCCTGTCATATAATGAATACTATCATTCCAAACCCTCTAAAATTTAAAAATAATCATATTTCAAACGTAGTTCAATACAGTAATTTAGTTACCAAGCTCCAGCGCTTGTCCTCCGCCTTAGCTCTCTCTCGTATCTTCGTTAGTATCAGTCCAATTTCCCTGAAATTTTCACCCTCTGTATTTCAGGTTCCATAAATAAGATCAAAACAGTTACCAAGCTCCAGCGCTTGTCCTCCGCCTTAGCTCTCTCTCGTATCTTCGTTAGTATCAGTCCAATTTCCCTGAAATTTTCACCCTCTGTATTTCAGGCCCCATAAATAAGATCAAAACAGTTACCAAGCTCCAGCGCTTGTCCCCCACCTTAGTTCGTTTATACAAGATCGCTAGTAACAGTCCAATTTCCCTGAAATTTTTACCCACTGTATTTCAGACACCGTAAATAAAATCAAGTCAGTTATCGAGCTCCAGCTCTCGTCTCCGCCTTAGTTCTCCTTCATATCTTTGTAAATAACCCATCAATTTCCCTAAAATTAAAAGCAGACATACTTCAAAGTTAGTAAATAAGATCAAGTCAGTTACTGAGCTCCAGCTCTCGTCCCCCACCCTCTTCCACCCTCAAGTCTTTAACCCATCAATTTCCCTTAAATTTTTACCCTCTGTATTTCAGACATAGTAAATATGATGAAAACAAATTATAAAACTCTAGCTCTTGTCCTCTGTCCAAGTTCACTCCTGTAAATTCATTACTATCAATCCAAATCCCCCTGAGATTTAAACACCCAACTGCATTTTCAGACATAGTAAATAAAAACCAGTTCAGTTATCAAGTTTCAACTCTTGTGCCCCAGCTTAGTTCATTTGTACAAGTTCTTTATTTTCCAACTAAATCACCCTGAGATTTAAGATCACCTTATTTTCTAACGTAGTAAAATTAATCTGGACATTAGCCTTAGATCATCAGACATAAATATATTCGATCAAGTCCCTCTCCAGCCTATCTGTTTATCAGAGTATTTACTTTACCCTTCTCATCCCCAACGTATCAAAACCTTCAATAATCATACTGTATTTGCATATTTTCTCTATATTCAGCTGTGTTCTTCACATTTTGTCCATGTTTTCTATGTTCACTCCATGTTCTTCAAATGTTCACAGTCCCATTCAGTTCATATTTTCACAAGTATCTCCATTTTTTATGTAATCTTTCTCTTAGTCTCATTATGTTCTCTACAAATTCTAGTCATATTTTCTATGTTTTCATATTCATCACATGTTCTCTTTACAACTTTTATACTCAATATTCATGCTAACTTCCATATTTTGTGTTCTTTGTCAATATTCATGTTCCTCTACAAGTTCATGATCCTCACAAGATCACTTCGTTTTTCACCTTCACTTACATGTTTTCTACATTCTTTTGTCATATTCTCCATGTTCTTCACAAGTCCATTGTTCATTCTTTGTAATCCCTATTCTCCTTATCATGTTTTCATGTTCTCTGTAAGTTCATATCCCCAGCATGTTCACTGTATTCATCAACTTTTCTTACATATGTTCTTTGCCATGTTCCCCATATGTTCTCTAGGTTTTTCCCCTTACATGTTATCTAACGTTCCTTAACTAAAAAATCTTTCACCAATCAACTAAAAACATAGTCACTTTCGTCATTTCTCAACTAAACTTATTATCCAGTCAACTAAAAATAGTCAGAAATAGCCTCGTTCAACACTGTTCTTAACTAAAACAACCTTTCTCTTAGCTAAAAATTGTCAAAGGAAACTTTTTTCAGCACTTTCTTAACAGGCGCTATGTTTCATCAAGAAAAAAATTGTCAAAGGAAACTTTCCAAAACTGCTCATATCTAGCTTTTATCCATCGTCAATCAACTAAAAATAATAACTTTCATCATTTCTTAACTAAACATATTCCCCATTCATCAGAAAATAACCGTGTTCATCATGTTTCATTGTCATTTCATAACTAAAATTATCTGCCAATCATCAGAAAAAGTAATGTTCATCATGTTTTGTCTTTTTCCTTAACTAAAGTATTCATCAGTCAACTAAAAATAGTTACTTCATCATGTTTCCTTGTCATTTCTTAACTAAAATATCACTTCTCTCATCTGAAAATAATCATGTGTAGTCTCTTTCCAACACTGTTCTTAACTAAAACAGCCTTTCGCTTAGCTAAAAATTGTCAAAGGAATCTTTTCAGCACTGTTCATAACTAACTCTATCCATCGTCAAGTCAGAAAATATAGTCAAAGATATCTATCATCGTCGTTCTTAACTGACATTTACACTTTGTGGAGCACTAAAATAGTCAAATGTAACTTTTTCAGCACTTTCGTAAAAATTATATGTCGTCAAGTACGAAAAAAAATAGTCAAAGGTGCTCTCCGTTACACCAAAGTTACTCTTCGATAAATCAAAAGACGCTCTTCAATACATCAAGGACTTACTCAAAGACACCAAAGTTACACTCTAAGACATCCTTCGAGACATCAAAGACTTCCTTAAGACTTCAATGGGACTCTTCCATTCATCAAAGACATTCTCTAAGCCCTCAAAGTTATTCTCAGCACAATCAAAAGTTATTCCTAGACAACAAAAGTTATTCTCAGAACAATCAAAAGTTATTCCAAGACAACAAAAGTCATTCTCAGAGCTATCAAAATTATTCTCGGAGTCATCAAAAGGTATTCTCTAACTCACTTTGGTCATTAAAGTTAATTTCTATGTTATAAAAGTTTGTCTCAGAGACATCTAAAGTTAATCTTAGAGTTATCAAATGTAATCTCTAACTCTCTTTTGTTCATCAAAGTTGATCTCAGAGTTAGCAAAGGTAATCTCTAACTCACTCTCGTTCATCAAAGTTGTTTCAAAGACATCAAAGTTATTCAAAGAGCTAACAAAAGTTATTCTCAGAGTCACCTTCGTTCTTCAGAGAAACTTTCCAAAACATCTTTATTCATCAAAGTTATTCTCAGAGGCATAAAAGTCATTCTCAGAGCTATCAAACTTGTTCTCAAAGTCATCAAACTTATTCACAGAGCTATCAAAGTTAATCTCAGAGTTATCCAAAGATATTCTCATGTCCACAAAAGTTAATCTTGGTCATCAAAGTTGTTCTCTAAACATCAATGTTGTTCTCCAAGACATCAAAGATGTTCTCAAAATCATAAAAGTTATTCCCAGAGCTATCAAAGTTAATCTCAGAGTTATCCAAAGATATTCTCAGAGCTATCAAACTTGTTCTCAGAGTCATCAAATGTTATTCTCGAAGTCATCAAAGTTATTTTCAGAGACATCTAAAGTTAATTTCTATGTTATAAAGTTATTCTCAGAGACATCTAAAGTTAATCTTGGTCATCAAAGTTATTTTCAGAGACATCTAAAGTTAATTTCTATGTTATAAAGTTATTCTCAGAGACATCTAAAGTTAATCTTGGTCATCAAAGTTGTTCTCTAAACATCAATGTTGTTCTCCAAGACATCAAAGATGTTCTAAAAATCATAAAAGTTATTCCAAGAGACGTCAAAGTTGCTTCAAAGACATCAAAGTTAATCTCAGAGTTATCCAAAGACATTCTCAGAGACATCTAAAGTTATTCTCTAAGACATCAAAGTTGTTCTAAGAGTTATCAAAAGTTATTCTCAGTCATGATATGTTATTCTCTAACTCACTTCCATTCATCAAAGACATTCTCTAAGTCCTGAAAGTTATTCTCTAAGACAACAAAGTCTTTCTCAGAGCTACCAAAGATGTTCTCTAAATCATAAAAGTTAATCTTAACTCACCTTCGTTCAATAGAGAAACTTTCCAATCCATATTCGTTGACCAGAGTTATTCTCAGAGTCATCAAAGCGATCTCTAATTCATCTTCGTTCTCCAAAGTTGTTCTCTAAGACACCTTCATTCATCAAAGAAACTCTCCTTCTTCCATCATGTTATTCTTTAAGACATCTTCAGTCATAAAATTTTCTCTCCAAAATGTAACTAGTTCAGCTTTTCATACCAAACCTGCATTTCTGTTAAAACATATTTTCTTAGTTGCTTTACCCTAAAACTGTTCTCTGAACTACACTGTTCAAACCTACGTAACCTATCCTCTCCACCCAATGTTACTTAGTTAACGTAACGTTCCTAAACCTAGCTTTACCTATCCTAACATACCTTACCTTACCTTCCCTATCTTACCTAACTTTACCTATCCTAACATAACTTACCTTACCTTCCCTATCTTACCTAACTTTACCTATCCTAACATAACTTACCTTACCTTCCCTATCTTACCTAACTTTACCTATCCTAACTTAACTTGCCTTTCATAACCTAACTTTACCTATCCTAACTTAACTTACCTTACCTTACCTATCTTACCTAACTTTACCTATCCTAACATAACTTACCTTACCTTCCCTATCTTACCTAACTTTACCTATCCTAACATAACTTACCTTACCTTCCCTAACTTAACCTAACTTTACCTATCCTAACTTAACTTACCTAACTTATTCTGCTTAACATAACTTACCTTACCTTCCCTATCTTACCTAACTTTACCTATCCTATCCTAACCTAACTTGTCTTACCTAACTTAATCTTACTTTCCCAAACTGATGTATCCTAACTTATCTAGTCCAACCAGACATGATCTAACTTAAGTATTCCTTCTTGTCTTTGTGTTTCGTCAATCATTGTCTCATATTCATTTACTCTTTTCATTAGTTAATTTCTCAAATGGACGTTTTTGCATTTCAAGTGCTATTTGTTAGAGATTGAATATTTAAGCATTTCAAAGAAATTTTGTTATATATGGGCATTTACTCATTTCAAGGGATAATTTCTCAAATGGACGTTTTTGCATTTCAAGTGTTATTTGTTTAAGATTGGGTATTTAACCATTTCAAAGGATTTTTGTTATATATGGGAACTTACTCGTTTCAAGGGCTAATTTCTCAAATGGTCATTTTGCAGATCAAGTGTTATTTGTTTAAGATTGGGTATTTAACCATCTCAAAGGATTTTTGTTATATATGGGAACTTACTCGTTTCAAGGGCTAATTTCTCAAATGGTCATTTTTGCAGATCAAGGGTTATTTGTTAAAGTTCATCAAGTTGCCCATAAGTTGTATTAGTAGGTTCTATCTTATGTTCTTATTTCCCAACCCCTTAACCTAACCTCTTGTAATCTTAGTGTATTTAGTAGATTCTATCTTATGTTCTTATTCCCCAACCCTTTAACCTAACCTTTCAGATGTAGTTTGTTGAATATATTATCCTTTTCCTAACCTTTCAGATGTAGTTTGTTGAATATATTATCCTTTTCCTAACCTTTCAGATGTAGTTTTGTTTCTCCTTTTTGTATATTTTTACCCAAACCTTCTTTCCTTCTTTACTTTGATTCTCCTACTCCTTCTAACCCGCCTTTTCTATCTCTCTCCCATATTCTCTCTCTTCCTCCCCCTCTCTCTCCCTCATTTGCTCAAATGCTCTCTTGTTTCTCAAATTCAAGTCTTATTGCTCCCATTCTCACACCCTCATTCTCATTCACTTAGTTTTTCTTTTTCTCAATTCAAGTCTTAGTGCTCCCATGCCCACACTCTCTCTCATTCTCTCTTCTTTGGTCCCATTTTCTTCCGCCCCCCTCTCTCTTACTCCTTGCTCTTCTTTCATGCTCTCACTCCCTTGAGCTCTTGTTTCTCAATTTCAAGTCTTAGTAGATCTGATTCTTTACTATTGTAATTTTATTATTACTATGATAAAGAATGAACTTATATGTGAAAACAAAGTAAAGAAGGAAAGAAGGTTAAGTGGGATGGTGGGTTTGGGTAAAAATATACAAAAAGGAGAAACAAAACTACATCTGAAAGGTTAGGAAAAGGATAATATATTCAACAAACTACATCTGAAAGGTTAGGAAAAGGATAATATATTCAACAAACTACATCTGAAAGGTTAGGTTAAAGGGTTGGGGAATAAGAACATAAGATAGAATCTACTAAATACACTAAGATTACAAGAGGTTAGGTTAAGGGGTTGGGAAATAAGAACATAAGATAGAACCTACTAATACAACTTATGGGCAACTTGATGAACTTTAACAAATAACCCTTGATCTGCAAAAATGACCATTTAAGAAATTAGCCCTTGAAACGAGTAAGTTCCCATATATAACAAAAATCCTTTGAGATGGTTAAATACCCAATCTTAAACAAATAACACTTGATCTGCAAAATGACCATTTGAGAAATTAGCCCTTGAAACGAGTAAGTTCCCATATATAACAAAAATCCTTTGAAATGGTTAAATACCCAATCTTAAACAAATAACACTTGAAATGCAAAAACGTCCATTTGAGAAATTATCCCTTGAAATGAGTAAATGCCCATATATAACAAAATTTCTTTGAAATGCTTAAATATTCAATCTCTAACAAATAGCACTTGAAATGCAAAAACGTCCATTTGAGAAATTAACTAATGAAAAGAGTAAATGAATATGAGACAATGATTGACGAAACACAAAGACAAGAAGGAATACTTAAGTTAGATCATGTCTGGTTGGACTAGATAAGTTAGGATACATCAGTTTGGGAAAGTAAGATTAAGTTAGGTAAGACAAGTTAGGTTAGGATAGGATAGGTAAAGTTAGGTAAGATAGGGAAGGTAAGGTAAGTTATGTTAAGCAGAATAAGTTAGGTAAGTTAAGTTAGGATAGGTAAAGTTAGGTTAAGTTAGGGAAGGTAAGGTAAGTTATGTTAGGATAGGTAAAGTTAGGTAAGATAGGGAAGGTAAGGTAAGTTATGTTAGGATAGGTAAAGTTAGGTAAGATAGGTAAGGTAAGGTAAGTTAAGTTAGGATAGGTAAAGTTAGGTTATGAAAGGCAAGTTAAGTTAGGATAGGTAAAGTTAGGTAAGATAGGGAAGGTAAGGTAAGTTATGTTAGGATAGGTAAAGTTAGGTAAGATAGGGAAGGTAAGGTAAGTTATGTTAGGATAGGTAAAGTTAGGTAAGATAGGGAAGGTAAGGTAAGGTATGTTAGGATAGGTAAAGCTAGGTTTAGGAACGTTACGTTAACTAAGTAACATTGGGTGGAGAGGATAGGTTACGTAGGTTTGAACAGTGTAGTTCAGAGAACAGTTTTAGGGTAAAGCAACTAAGAAAATATGTTTTAACAGAAATGCAGGTTTGGTATGAAAAGCTGAACTAGTTACATTTTGGAGAGAAAATTTTATGACTGAAGATGTCTTAAAGAATAACATGATGGAAGAAGGAGAGTTTCTTTGATGAATGAAGGTGTCTTAGAGAACAACTTTGGAGAACGAAGATGAATTAGAGATCGCTTTGATGACTCTGAGAATAACTCTGGTCAACGAATATGGATTGGAAAGTTTCTCTATTGAACGAAGGTGAGTTAAGATTAACTTTTATGATTTAGAGAACATCTTTGGTAGCTCTGAGAAAGACTTTGTTGTCTTAGAGAATAACTTTCAGGACTTAGAGAATGTCTTTGATGAATGGAAGTGAGTTAGAGAATAACATATCATGACTGAGAATAACTTTTGATAACTCTTAGAACAACTTTGATGTCTTAGAGAATAACTTTAGATGTCTCTGAGAATGTCTTTGGATAACTCTGAGATTAACTTTGATGTCTTTGAAGCAACTTTGACGTCTCTTGGAATAACTTTTATGATTTTGAGAACATCTTTGATGTCTTGGAGAACAACATTGATGTTTAGAGAACAACTTTGATGACCAAGATTAACTTTAGATGTCTCTGAGAATAACTTTATAACATAGAAATTAACTTTAGATGTCTCTGAAAATAACTTTGATGACCAAGATTAACTTTAGATGTCTCTGAGAATAACTTTATAACATAGAAATTAACTTTAGATGTCTCTGAAAATAACTTTGATGACTTCGAGAATAACATTTGATGACTCTGAGAACAAGTTTGATAGCTCTGAGAATATCTTTGGATAACTCTGAGATTAACTTTGATAGCTCTGGGAATAACTTTTATGATTTTGAGAACATCTTTGATGTCTTGGAGAACAACATTGATGTTTAGAGAACAACTTTGATGACCAAGATTAACTTTTGTGGACATGAGAATATCTTTGGATAACTCTGAGATTAACTTTGATAGCTCTGTGAATAAGTTTGATGACTTTGAGAACAAGTTTGATAGCTCTGAGAATGACTTTTATGCCTCTGAGAATAACTTTGATGAATAAAGATGTTTTGGAAAGTTTCTCTGAAGAACGAAGGTGACTCTGAGAATAACTTTTGTTAGCTCTTTGAATAACTTTGATGTCTTTGAAACAACTTTGATGAACGAGAGTGAGTTAGAGATTACCTTTGCTAACTCTGAGATCAACTTTGATGAACAAAAGAGAGTTAGAGATTACATTTGATAACTCTAAGATTAACTTTAGATGTCTCTGAGACAAACTTTTATAACATAGAAATTAACTTTAATGACCAAAGTGAGTTAGAGAATACCTTTTGATGACTCCGAGAATAATTTTGATAGCTCTGAGAATGACTTTTGTTGTCTTGGAATAACTTTTGATTGTTCTGAGAATAACTTTTGTTGTCTAGGAATAACTTTTGATTGTGCTGAGAATAACTTTGAGGGCTTAGAGAATGTCTTTGATGAATGGAAGAGTCCCATTGAAGTCTTAAGGAAGTCTTTGATGTCTCGAAGGATGTCTTAGAGTGTAACTTTGGTGTCTTTGAGTAAGTCCTTGATGTATTGAAGAGCGTCTTTTGATTTATCGAAGAGTAACTTTGGTGTAACGGAGAGCACCTTTGACTATTTTTTTTCGTACTTGACGACATATAATTTTTACGAAAGTGCTGAAAAAGTTACATTTGACTATTTTAGTGCTCCACAAAGTGTAAATGTCAGTTAAGAACGACGATGATAGATATCTTTGACTATATTTTCTGACTTGACGATGGATAGAGTTAGTTATGAACAGTGCTGAAAAGATTCCTTTGACAATTTTTAGCTAAGCGAAAGGCTGTTTTAGTTAAGAACAGTGTTGGAAAGAGACTACACATGATTATTTTCAGATGAGAGAAGTGATATTTTAGTTAAGAAATGACAAGGAAACATGATGAAGTAACTATTTTTAGTTGACTGATGAATACTTTAGTTAAGGAAAAAGACAAAACATGATGAACATTACTTTTTCTGATGATTGGCAGATAATTTTAGTTATGAAATGACAATGAAACATGATGAACACGGTTATTTTCTGATGAATGGGGAATATGTTTAGTTAAGAAATGATGAAAGTTATTATTTTTAGTTGATTGACGATGGATAAAAGCTAGATATGAGCAGTTTTGGAAAGTTTCCTTTGACAATTTTTTTCTTGATGAAACATAGCGCCTGTTAAGAAAGTGCTGAAAAAAGTTTCCTTTGACAATTTTTAGCTAAGAGAAAGGTTGTTTTAGTTAAGAACAGTGTTGAACGAGGCTATTTCTGACTATTTTTAGTTGACTGGATAATAAGTTTAGTTGAGAAATGACGAAAGTGACTATGTTTTTAGTTGATTGGTGAAAGATTTTTTAGTTAAGGAACGTTAGATAACATGTAAGGGGAAAAACCTAGAGAACATATGGGGAACATGGCAAAGAACATATGTAAGAAAAGTTGATGAATACAGTGAACATGCTGGGGATATGAACTTACAGAGAACATGAAAACATGATAAGGAGAATAGGGATTACAAAGAATGAACAATGGACTTGTGAAGAACATGGAGAATATGACAAAAGAATGTAGAAAACATGTAAGTGAAGGTGAAAAACGAAGTGATCTTGTGAGGATCATGAACTTGTAGAGGAACATGAATATTGACAAAGAACACAAAATATGGAAGTTAGCATGAATATTGAGTATAAAAGTTGTAAAGAGAACATGTGATGAATATGAAAACATAGAAAATATGACTAGAATTTGTAGAGAACATAATGAGACTAAGAGAAAGATTACATAAAAAATGGAGATACTTGTGAAAATATGAACTGAATGGGACTGTGAACATTTGAAGAACATGGAGTGAACATAGAAAACATGGACAAAATGTGAAGAACACAGCTGAATATAGAGAAAATATGCAAATACAGTATGATTATTGAAGGTTTTGATACGTTGGGGATGAGAAGGGTAAAGTAAATACTCTGATAAACAGATAGGCTGGAGAGGGACTTGATCGAATATATTTATGTCTGATGATCTAAGGCTAATGTCCAGATTAATTTTACTACGTTAGAAAATAAGGTGATCTTAAATCTCAGGGTGATTTAGTTGGAAAATAAAGAACTTGTACAAATGAACTAAGCTGGGGCACAAGAGTTGAAACTTGATAACTGAACTGGTTTTTATTTACTATGTCTGAAAATGCAGTTGGGTGTTTAAATCTCAGGGGGATTTGGATTGATAGTAATGAATTTACAGGAGTGAACTTGGACAGAGGACAAGAGCTAGAGTTTTATAATTTGTTTTCATCATATTTACTATGTCTGAAATACAGAGGGTAAAAATTTAAGGGAAATTGATGGGTTAAAGACTTGAGGGTGGAAGAGGGT
>NC_091152.1:15507212-15584712 GCF_040958095.1 Procambarus clarkii
CCCAATACTTGGCACAAAACCTTTAGCAGGCAAAGATACATCGGCGCTCTGAAACTGTGAGGGGTGACCTGCCACTCAGAAGGTGGTGTTGGGGCCTGTCATTCAGGAGTTGGTCGGGGAACCTGCCACTCAGGAGTAGGTGGGGGGACCTCCCATGCTTGTACCCTTTTCCCCTCTCTCCCTTAGTGCCCTTTATCCCTCTACCTCTCCCATTTAACGACCTCCTATTCGGCTCTTCCTATCTCCATGTATCCCTTTCTCCTCCTCTCTATCCTCTATACTTTTCTCTCCGCCATTTCTCCATTTTTCTTCCCTCCATCTCTCCATTTTCATCTCTCCCCTCCACCTCTTTCTCCTTCCACCTCGTTTTCCCTCTCATCTCAAGTTACGTGCCTCACTCCTGGCAAATATTTCCCCTGGCCTGTGCAGCTGTCCTGACTCTCACTGGTACAAAAACGCCCCAGTGGGGATCTCATCTTGCATTTTATGTACCTCGCCTTCCACCTATCTTCCCTTTTCCCCGCTTTTTGTGCTGCTGAATTTCCGTAAGAGACGCTCTTTGTGGCTCGACCCGCAGCCAATTATACAATACAAAGCAGTGCAGAAATACAAGTAGAATACAATAGAATACAGAACACCTGTATGAGACTCTCCAAGTAGATTCACCAACAACTAATTGGTAACAAGTACATATGATACACAATAGATACACAATACAGTACAGTGCAATGCAACGCAGTGCGATAAAATACAGCACAGCAAAATAATATGCAATATAGAATGTTAGGTTGAGGACAGCGGGATTGTTGATTGTTGTCGCCGAAGGCGGCTAGTTTATTGTGCACCCCATACTCATCCTGTGAGCGGTAGCGCAAAAGCATTACAGAGGGCACAAAAGGTCTTTATCAGACCTCATCTTAGATTATTACATAAACAATTTCATCTATCCAGGACAGCGGGATGGAACCAGCGTCGTGGGCCACTCAGACGCACACAGTACCCATGATAACTCTCCCATGTAACACGTTACTGTGATATCACTGTGTAATACGCCAAGTGCTGGCAGTATCCTGCCTTGTAAGTGGCAAGTTAAGCTGCCCTCAGCGAGTGTCCGTCGCTTCCATAACGAGTTTATCGGACAACTTATTCAAGCACTTTGGTGGACTTTTACCTCTTGTTCCTAATGTGTTTTGTATTATTGGAATGAATCTGTAGCACTGTACTCGGTATTTGCTATTTTTCTGGGACTCCATGAATGTAGCTGCACCCCCTCCCCCCGCCTTCTGCTACTGGCGGGGGGGAAGGGGTGCCACACCGCCTGCTTACCGAATCTGCCACTACAGGGCATCATGGCCACCGAATCAGGAGGCTCTCTAACAGTAATTAGGTATGTGTAGCTGTGGACCTCGTTGTGCTAGAAAGACGGCTGTGGCGAGGCTCCTCTTGATAGTGTGATTGACTCTAACGTGTCATGCAGTCTTTGATTCTAACCTACGACAAATGTGTCGTAGGTTAGTCGTAGGTAGGTGTGTCATTGGAAGTCGTTCTGGTCTGCCACAGATGCATCTGAGTTCGATGAGGCTAAGGGCAGCAAAGTGACCAGCTATACCTATGCGAAGATCCCGCCTCGAAATCTTAAGGGAAAATAAAATATTAGATCCCGCCTCGAAATATTAGCTTTGTCTGAAAAAAATAATTCGCAAAGTATCTACCTAAGATGATGGGGTTCCACCTCTAGTTGTACTGCCGACAACCCTTCATGAAGGGATGTACTGTACTCGTGGAGCCTTCTGAGGCTCCCACTATGCACTTATATACTGTAGCCTCCTACCGCTCAAACTTACTTTGTATTTTATCGGAAGCTGTAGCTCTCAAGCTCATGAGATGCCGAGCAGCAACCGAGAATGCAGCGTGCATTTCTCCTCTGTATTAAAACATCGAAGTGCTATTTCGATCCTTGAAAAAGGACTTGTCGCTTTTACACTAAGATCCAAGGGATCCAAAGATGCAATCAAATAATATGTCTGTATGTTTCTGTGTCCCAGGTAGATGGCCAGACTTTATGGACCCTCACGCAACTTTGTACGGAGTTCGTGATATGACGGAGTGCCATAGAGGAATTGGGATCAGTCCCCCATGCTTACTGCGACGCCCAGCGACTCGTGTGAAATGTAAACTTGTGGTTTTATTTTCATATAGTTCTTGACAGTTTTCAGCAATTTAAAATATTCCACAACCCACACTACGTAGTTTTTTTTTAACTACAACAAAGTTTTTTAACTATATTGTTACAACGTTCCCTGAAGGCAACAATAGTAAAATAACGTTGTGATTATGTTGTGTGTTTGCTGGGATTGTATGTTGTGAAAGAGGAGGAGGAGGAGGTGAAAGGCGGCTAAGAAGGAGAGAAACCTTTACATCTTTCCTCGATTCATGGTACCTTACTTTGTATTTATTAAACAATATACGAGGTTGGAAACTTTAGAGAAGATACTAAAGCCTCGGAGACGATAATAAAGAGTATTCAGAGAAGACCTTGTGGATTCTCACTCAACACTTTAATATTTTCTTTTCCTACCATCCCTATTCTTTTGTGTGTATATATATATATATATATATATATATATATATATATATATATATATATATATATATATATATATTCGTTTTATTTAAACTTTGTTACAAAAAAGGAGTTACATATAGGGTACAATGACGATTGTTACAGTAAAAATTAATATATATATATATATATATATATATATATATATATATATATATATATATATATATATATATATATATATGCAAATTTTGGAGCAATGGGGTGGGATTGAACTCGTGTCCACGACGCATGCATTACCCACTAGACCATGATGAACTTTACAGCAACTGTCCAATGACGCTATTTCAGTCCCACTGCATTGTTCCAGAATGTTCTTATAAACTAAGTTGATTAAGACTACTGAGCACACTCAAGACAGTGACGTCCCAGACACGTGGAGGAACAACTAGGGGCTCGGATCTTCCCAGACAGGTCCACCTGACTTAATCACTCAGAAGAAGTGATTAAGTCAGAAAAGTTGTAAAAAATGTCCACGACATAATTCTCACCAAACACGAATTGCAATATTCGGACGAAATTCGCAACAAAAACTCGAATATATTTTAGGTCAAAAGATTATAATTTTCCTTTTAGAACAAATCAAAGAATAAAAATATTGATGCTGAAATTTAACACTCACACTATCAAACTAACACGAAAATCCATTAATCCCTCCCAGAGTGTGAGAATCACTGTTTCCAGGACCGGGATTAAGAGCAGGGATTAACAAGAGGTGCGAAAGGGAACAATCCATCCCAGGAAAGGAATTATTTGGTTAAAGATTTTGTGATATCACAGCCTCTCAGGATATGGGTGTTTCTTATTTGTCTTGTTTTATTTGGTTTCCCCTTGGTTTCCCCTTGGTTTTATGGAAAACAAAACTTGCATTCTTTCCTTTTTGTATATGGAATTCAACCATTTTTTTGTACAATAACTTCATTATGATTAGTAAAACCATCGGTGTGACGAACATTATTCATCACTATTTACAAAACATAACGCATCATATGCGTCTACATCATCAAAGCAGAACTCCCAATAAATAAAGCATGAACCCAAATACAAAGCTATCATATGATATGCATATTTTTGATAACAGATAAATGTATAAATTACAAGAAAGTTTAATTACAAAATAGGTCGAGAAAATATCACTCTCGAGCAGTCTATAAGATTTTGTGATAATTTATGATTCGGGGTTTAAGACCTCTTGGTCTTAAAGACCTTTAAGACCTCTTAAGACAAGACCTCTTGGAAGGCTGAATCGTAATTATTTAAGAGTATCCCAAGACCTGCATTATTGCTGTTCATTATATTCATAATGGACGAACAATAATAACCCTTCACTCACCAACTCTCCAAACGACCTCAAACACCCCGCGGATCGTTTCCCCAGTGGCACCACGAACAGCAACGTTGCCAGCCAATGGGAGAGCTGGACGAAGGTGTCGTCCGGTGACCCGGGTCGCAGTTAAGGCAGTTGGTACCTGCCTCACTTAGGGTCAGGTTGACCTTCTCTGGCCAATAGTTAGAATTAGGTTAGGTTCGCGATAACTCGGGTCTTTGCTCTCAGATGCAGTATTTTCATGTCCAGCCTATTGGTCAATGTCCAGGTAAGAAATGTCTGGTAATACTGATATAGCAATTGACTTTTAAGAGCTTGGTTGAGGGGCTAACTAATGTAAGTGCGTTCTGTAGCTCTAACCTATGTTTATTACGTTTCAGTATAATTTACTAATGACAAGTATCTAGTCACATTATGTTTGCTTGTTGCCGCCCAACCAAAGTAATTCTTCTATAGTTACCTTCCTGGTATAAGTATTGTCTTAAACCCTGACTTTGACGAATACACTTTATTTATGAGAAGAGCTGAGAGTTATTGTTGGAATGGTTAACTAGTGTTTACTCTCAGCTTCCCTTCCTTATCTTGATTCAGTTTACTATTGAACGATGCCTTAGCTGCATTAATGTCTGCATTATCCTTATATTAGCTACTAAGAGTCCAAACAACTTGGTTTTACTCTATAATATTTACATTACCTGTACACTTGTTGAGAATAAAATAGGTTTTACGAAATGTCTCCATAGCCACGTCCTCCGTGGTGCCTTTGATCTATCTAGGCGGAATAATCGGAAGGACTAAGGATGGATGCCGGCAGCGGCAACAATATGCAACCCGTCCTTAGATAGTCCATTCCATCTACCGGTCGCATCCCAAACACTCTTTCATTAATTAAAAAAATCATTCAAAACTGAACTATTCTCGAATATAAATTAATATTCGTTTATATTAGCATATTGTGCATATTTAGGCACTGGTTAGACCAGTGTTAAACATTGGGACACTACGGAGATTCGAACCAGCCATCTGGGTGGCCCCAGCTGCTCGCCATAGCTCACTGGATCACAATATGCTAAAAGTAGTTTTACCTGGGATTCTACTGGAGGAAGTCTTGAGGCATTACGCAGGTGATTTATATAAACCAGAGTTGGTGCCACAGCTGGGTCTCCAGACCCCCGTGTACACTCGATAGTCTCTCAGGTTAAATTATTTGGCGCATATTGTGGTGCAGCGGGTTAAGGTGCGACCCACAACGCTGCTTGGCATCCCCGGTGTGCTGCAATGATTATCTTTAAGGCATTAATGTTATTCTTCAGCTTCATCTTACCTATGGTCGGTCTACTTACATCATGCACTTCAGTGTTTGGCGCCAAATTACACAATAGACAAACATTGACAAGAATATGTTGAGAAATATAATAAAGCTGAATGTGAGTATTTGAAACCTCTTATGAAGACTGATTAGGAAAGAGAACTTAATTTATAGTATATAGAATAGCGAAGAGAAAGATTGAAGCACAAAAAGGAAATAATAGGTACATTAATGGTGTTATATTATATAACGGAACACAAAACAAATGATATGAACTAGAGAAGCTTAGAGTCGGGAAGGACCTAGATAAATACTGGGTTATTAACAACGCTGGTAATTTATTAAAAAGATTACCAGCAATAGAGTATACGTAAGATCGCAAGATTGTTTCAAACTAAGATTAGACACGTATAAGTTTACTTAGGTATAAACATGAGATTGGTCGCAAGGGCCATCTACGGTTTCCTATATCCTTATTAACACCTCTCCATTATCTGCAGTCCTACACTCGTAGATTGCTTCATATAAACTTGCCTATATATACCCACAGCAAACTTCTGTCCAGTCCAAGTGGTTAGGTTGGACGGTGAAGTCACCAACGCCAGTCTAGGTTGTAACGTGCAGGCTGGTGCACCAACGCCAGTCTAGGAGGTAACGTGCAGGCTGGTGCACCAACGCCAGTCTAGGAGGTAACGTGCAGGCTGGTGCACCAACGCCAGTCTAGGAGG
Organism: Procambarus clarkii; assembly: GCF_040958095.1. Taxonomy (NCBI): domain Eukaryota; kingdom Metazoa; phylum Arthropoda; class Malacostraca; order Decapoda; family Cambaridae; genus Procambarus; species Procambarus clarkii. The sequence goes on from NC_091152.1 coordinate 15,513,200, forward strand.
TAACGTGCAGGCTGGTGCACCAACGCCAGTCTAGGAGGTAACCTGCAGGCTGGTGCACCAACGCCAGTCTAGGAGGTAACGTGCAGGCTGGTGCACCAACGCCAGTCTAGGAGGTAACGTGCAGGCTGGTGCACCAACGCCAGACAATATTCCTAAAGCGGGAGGATGATAATAATGCATTTCTTATTTTCACTGTTAATGGCCAGCCATGTAGCTCCATGAGGGTAGGGTGGTGAGGGAGGGGCGAGGTGGACTGGTATAGTTGGGGGGGCGGGGGACGTGGGGTGGGCGGGGGACGTGGGGTGGGCGGGGGACGTGGAGGGCGGGGGACGTGGCTAAGAGTTAGGTGATGATAAAGTGTCTTATGTAGTGAAGGTGTCATAGTTGGTCTTGATGTAATACAAATTAGCCGTCGTTTTAATTATTATTATTATTTTTATTATTATTTATTATTACTTCCTAACATTCACAATTGTTATACCTGAGGAAAAAACAATTATCACAGAATAAATTGTGTTAGGAATTTTGACTGGTCTGGCCAAACAATTAAACTGTCCGTGTCTGGTGATTGAATATAAATGGCCGTAATGACGTAACCGCCCTCCCAGGGTGATTTGGTGTTTGTCAACAAACCATTATGAGGCCTCAGTAACCACTCAAATTTATTGCAAGTGACCATTCGTTGACTCCAGAATTGTAACTTGTCTAATCTCTAATGGATTCCATAAATGCAAGACTATGTGGTTGTTTGCGTGTGTGTGTGGTTGTTTGTGTGTGCGCGTGCGTGTGTACTCACCTAGTTGTACTTGCCGGAGTTGAGCTCTGGCTCTTTCGTCCCGCATCTCGACTGTCACTTAACTGATGTACAGGTTCCTGAGGCTATTGGGCTCTATCATATCTACACTGGAAACTGTGTATGGAGTCAGCCTCCACCACATCACTGCCTAATGCATTCCATTTGTCAACCACTCTGACACTAAAAATGTGTCCATGTGTATTCCGTGAAATACAGATGGAACAGAAACCTTATAATCAACATCTGGAAAGTATTAGAGGGACTTCCAAATCTGTAAACTGAAACAGTTCCTTTGGAGACCAGGAGACTTGGTATGACTCGCAAAACAGTCCCAATGAAACTACTGGTGAAGCAAGAACACCCAGACACAACTGGAAGCAGTACAGCCCGTCCTCCAAACAAAGATCCAAAAGTGATTCCATGCACCCGCCAAACCCCCTGTTTATGAATGAAAAGCGGTTTACACACGACTCACAACTGCTGACGTTCGAACATATCCGGAACAAGTGCTTCACTGACGAATTTTGTTCGAATCACAACGCTATAAATGCTTCACCCACGTACTACAAATACAAATAATCGCCAACAGAACCTAAACACCTAACCTAACCTATGCCTAATATATGCACAATATGCTAATATATTATAATATTAATTTATACTTGAGAAAATTCCCGTTTTGAATGTACAGGATGTTAAAATTTATGAATGCGTCTGTGGGGTTGACCGCTGAATGTAATGGACTTGAGTCGAGGACGGGTTGAGCAGTAGCTCTGGAAACAAGCGGCCCGAGGTATTTCAACACGCTCTAAATGCAAGGGAAATTACTATCAGTAATTGTCAAGTAATTGTTTTGAGGGATTTTTATAAAGTCCTCCAAACATTCCCGATCAACCGGGCTGTTGTGCCTTCGTTGGATAGCGAGCTGAAAGCACGAACAGCTTTAATAAGTTTGCGATCTACAAGAGACCTGGCCAGAGAGCGGGACTTGAGGGCAGCTACCCTCAGAATCACTTCAAGGTAACCACAAGGAAGCTACCTACCTATCAATTTGCCTGGGGATATAGCCTCGGCTACCAACGTCTTTTGTGCGGTCACGGCTGGTCAAGTGGTTAAGGTACCATGTACGCCAGTTGCATAGTGCTCCTGGCTGTCTGGGTTCGAGTCACTTCTGGGATGTGGAGTTTTCAGTTGCATATTGGCTTGGGGACCATTCAAGCTTGTTCGCATATATATGATATAGATTCCTGTTCGCGTGTGCTGGGACATGCTCCCTGTCCCCGACAAAACAAAACGTGGCGTTTAACTGTACTTGGGTGTCCCCGGTGTCCTGTTGTGTACAGTGTCATTGTGTCCTGTGTACAGTGTGTGTGTACAGTGTGTGTGTACAGTGTCCGTGTGTCCTGTGTATAGTGTCCGTGTGTCCTGCTGTGTACAGTGTCATTGTGTCCTGTGTACAGTGTCTGTGTGTACAGTGTCCGTGTGTCCTGTGTACAGTGTCCGTGTGTCCTGTGTACAGTGTCCACGATAACTCTGGCTCTCTCATCCCCCCCCTTCATCCTCACATCCTCAGGCTCATTATTCCCCACCACCCTTCCTCTCCCATCATCACTTCCGCCGTTATTCCCCCTTCTCCGTCCTCGTTACTCTTTCCTCTCTACCATTACTCCCTCTCACTCCCCTCACTATTCCCCTCCTCCCTTAGGCAGATCCACTCCCCCCCCCCACCACCCTCCTGGTGCCACACTACAATAAAGCTTACTGGTTCCCCTCCCTCCTGCACCCCTCATACTCATCACTGCTCTCATTCATCCTACCATATATCCCTCCCCTCTCTCACTCACCCCTCCTTCCTCCCCTCTCCCTCACTCTCCCCTCCTCTATACCCCCTCTCCCTCACTCTCCCCTCCTTCCTCCCCTCTCCCTCACTCTCCCCTCCTCTATACCCCCTCTCCCTCACTCTCCCCTCCTCTATACCCCCTCTCCCTCGCTCACCCCTCCTTCCTCCCCTCTCCCTCACTCTCCCCTCCTCTATACCCCCTCTCCCTCACTCTCCCCTCCTCTATACCCCCTCTCCCTCACTCTCCCCTCCTCTATACCCCCTCTCCCTCACTCACCCTTCCTTCATCCCCTCTCACTCACTCGCCTCTCTTCCTTCCTCTCCCTCGCTCACCCCTCCTCCATCACTAACTCCTCCTTCATCCCCTCTCACTCGCCTCTCTTCCTCCCTCCCCTCTCCCTCACTCTCCCCTCCTCTATACCCCCTCTCCCCTCCTTCCTCCCCTCTCCCTCACTCTCCCCTCCTCTATACCCCCTCCCTCCCTCAATCTCCCCACAATAAAGCGTGCTGCTCCCCCTCCCCATTACCCATTATTCCACCTTCTCCCTTCCGCCAATAGCTCCTGTCCTCCCCAACAATCGGTCTTCTGGTGCCGCCACACCTCCCCTCCCTTCCTCCACCCACCTTCCCCTACCTCCACCCTAACACATCCTGTGGTAGGGTGCAGGGGAGACTGTTTACCTCAGGGCCACTGTCTATCGACAGGCCTTGACGAAGACAGGAAGCCGGCGTCTTGTCAAAGGTCCCCCTCATTGTTCCAGAGTTTTTTTTTCCATCTGGATTTAGCACTGCAGTGATGTTTTGGCATTTGCGGCTTCGGCGGGTAGGCGGTTCCTTGGGTTCATAACCCCATGGGTGGAAACTTATCTCCTGTGTTGTGTCCTACATTGTGACTTGTTTAGCTTGAGGGTGTTGCCCCCTTGGACGAATTACGCGTCCATTTAAAGAAATGGTTTGGATTAATATCCTTCAACCACTTGTTCCGTATTTTAAAGGTCTCGATGAGATCAGCCTTGTCATGCCTAAAGTTTGCAGTGTTGTTAGGCTTGGGCACTTAACCATTCCTGGTAACAGAATTGAGTTAGTTCTTCTGAGATGACTTTTGTCGCCCTGAGTTGAACTTTCCCTAAAGCAGGAGTATCTTTTTCAAGGTGAGGTCTCCAAGCTTAGAGACGGTAGTCTAGTATCTTTTTCAAGGTGAGGTCTCCAAGCTTAGAGACAGTAGTCTAGTATCTTTTTCAAGGTGAGGTCTCCAAGCTTAGAGACAGTAGTCTAGTATCTTTTTCAAGGTGAGGTCTCCAAGCTTAGAGACAGTAGTCTAGTATCTTTTTCAAGGTGAGGTCTCCAAGCTTAGAGACAGTAGTCTAGTATCTTTTTCAAGGTGAGGTCTCCAAGCTTAGAGACAGTAGTCTAGTATCTTTTTCAAGGTGAGGTCTCCAAGCTTAGAGACAGTAGTCTAGATGGGGGCGCACCGAAGACTTGTACAGTTAAATAACCACTTTCTTTTCTTTGAAGTCAAATGTTAGTTTGGTTGACCTTTTTAACTACAGTTCCTACTGGTTGTGCAACTTGCAATGACACGTGGATCAAAGCTTCTAAGTCCTTTTCTTCAGCAATCTGCAGCATGTTAGTGCTGTTGGTATAATAGTTGTGATGCGCGATGTTATGCCCTATATGAAAGGTTTTGCTCAATACTGAAGAGCATTTGCCAGTCTTTTAACCATTTGAGGAGTATATGTGTTAATGTATGAAAGCTTCATGTCCATGTATATTACGTCTACTGGAAGTCCTTTGTTTGAATAGCTGGTCACCGTTTCCAGAAATGTGAGCAGGTTAGTAAGGCACAATTAATTTTTAATACCCCCCCCCCCTCTCACCTCATGTCGTTCCTGACTCCACCCCTCTCCCTCCTCACAATTGTCTCCTGAATTATCCCACATCGCTACTCATTCTCCTACCTGTTACCTAGCAGTAAAATAGGTACCTGGGTGTTAGTCAGCTGTCACGGGCTGCTTCCTGGGGGTGGAGGCCTGGTCGAGGACCGGGCCGCGGGGACACTAAAAAGCCCCGAAATCATCTCAAGATAACCTATATACCCCCGTAACTTTTCTCCCGGTCACCCGTCATCCCCTTGTCACGGTACGGGCTATTCATGCCCATGCCACCTCTTGGGTCGCCTAATCTTCGTCAATCAATCAATACTCGTGTCACTCTCTTCTCTCTTACCTTCAGCGTTACCCAAATCCTCCTCCTTCTCCAGGCTATTTATATAGCCGCTTACGAAATGTTTATTAATTACCTTCATTTAGGTAAGTTAGTTATGATGAACAACCTAGTCATCACCTTGCCCTTGTTCGTCTGTTCCATTTACACGTGTTCTTCTTACCCCACCGCCGCTTTCCCTTGATGGTCCCGCTGCTGTATATGTAACTTGGATATTTTGTTTTCATTTATGTGTTTAGCTCAAACTGTTCTGTTCCCGTCACTTACAGTTCTGTCATTTTCTGTTGTCATCTACATTATTTCTATTTTCCAGGAAAAAATGTGTATATATACTTTCTTGTGAGCAAATTAAGACAGTTTTGCAGTCATCAGTTACCGGAATCCTTCCTTCCGTCTGCGCCATCTTTTTCTCCCCGTCTCTACCACCTGTTCTTTCCCAGCTGGACCACCTGTTCCTCAGCGTCTCTACCACCTGTTCTTTCCCAGCTAGACCACCTGTTCCTCCCCGTCTGGACCACCTGTTCTTTCCCGTCTGGACCACCTGTTCCTCCCCGTCTGGACCACCTGTTCCTCCCCGTCTGGACCACCTGTTCCTTCCCGTCTGGACCACCTGTTCCTTCCCGTCTGGACCACCTGTTCCTTTCCGTCTGGACCACCTGTTCCTTCCCGTCTGGACCACCTGTTCCTTCCCGTCTGGACCATCTGTTCCTTCCCGTCTGGACCACCTGTTCCTTCCCGTCTGGACCACCTGTTCCTCCCCGTCTGGACCACCTGTTCCTTCCCGTCTGGACCACCTGTTCCTTCCCGTCTGGACCACCTGTTCCTTCCCGTCTGGACCACCTGTTCCTTCCCCCAGCTGGACCACCTGTTCCTTCCCCCAGCTGGACCACCTGTTCCTTCCCCCAGCTGGACCACCTGTTCCTTCCTCCAGCTGGACCACCTGTTCCTTCCCCCAGCTGGACCACCTGTTCCTTCCCCGTCTCTACCACCTGTTCCTTCCCCCAGCTGGACCACCTGTTCCTTCCCCCAGCTGGACCACCTGTTCCTCCCCCCAGCTGGACCACCTGTTCCTTCCCCCAGCTGGACCACCTGTTCCTTCCCCCAGCTGGATCACCTGTTCCTTCCCCCAGCTGGACCACCTGTTCCTTCCCCCAGCTGGACCACCTGTTCCTTCCCCCAGCTGGACCACCTGTTCCTTCCCCCAGCTGGACCACCTGTTCCTTCCCCCAGCTGGACCACCTGTTCCTTCCCCCAGCTGGACCACCTGTTCCTTCCCCCAGCTGGACCACCTGTTCCTTCCCCCAGCTGGACCACCTGTTCCTTCCCCCCAGCTGGACCACCTGTTCCTTCCCCCCAGCTGGACAACCTGTTCCTTCCCCCCAGCTGGACCACCGGTTCCTCCCCCCCAGCTGGACCACCGGTTCCTCCCCCCCAGCTGGACCACCGGTTCCTCCCCCCCCCAGCTGGACCACCGGTTCCTCCCCCCCCAGCTGGACCACCGGTTCCACCCCCCCCCAGCTGGACCACCGGTTCCTCCCCCCCAGCTGGACCACCGGTTCCTTCCCCCCAGCTGGACCACCGGTTCCTCCCCCCCAGCTGGACCACCGGTTCCTCCCCCCCAGCTGGACCACCGGTTCCTCCCCCCCAGCTGGACCACCGGTTCCTTCCCCCCAGCTGGACCACCGGTTCCTCCCCCCCAGCTGGACCACCGGTTCCTCCCCCCCAGCTGGACCACCGGTTCCTCCCCCCCAGCTGGACCACCGGTTCCTCCCCCCCAGCTGGACCACCGGTTCCTCCCCCCCAGCTGGACCACCGGTTCCTCCACCCCAGCTGGACCACCGGTTCCTCCCCCCCAGCTGGACCACCGGTTCCTCCCCCCCAGCTGGACCACCGGTTCCTCCCCCCCCAGCTGGACCACCGGTTCCTCCCCCCCAGCTGGACCACCGGTTCCTCCCCCCCCAGCTGGACCACCGGTTCCTCCCCCCCAGCTGGACCACCGGTTCCTCCCCCCCAGCTGGACCACCGGTTCCTCCCCCCCAGCTGGACCACCGGTTCCTCCCCCAGCTGGACCACCGGTTCCTCCCCCCCAGCTGGACCACCGGTTCCTCCCCCCCAGCTGGACCACCGGTTCCTCCCCCAGCTGGACCACCTGTTCCTTCCTCAGCTGGACCACCTGTCCCTTACATTAAGCCTTACAATAAAACATTGCGGAATATCTATAAGGCAACAAAAATTTGAAACAGAAAGCGTTCAAATTTCCGTGTAAGCCTGTGAGAAGACTGATGATTAAAGTGGCGTGATTAGCGCGGTAATGGTTAGTCTGGTTAATGTGTAGTCAAATACCCATCACACCTAATGGTAGTTAATGGTGGGGGATAACAGCAATTAGTTTATAGGAGGTGAAGTTATGGTGCCTGACCGGGTGCTAATAGACGACGAACGCTGGCTAAAACAATGGGTTCAAATTCACTTCCTATTGGTTGCTTCCGAAGGAAATTGAAATCGTAGTAAAGACAGGTATTAGAAGGAAATCAATATGAGTAAAATCACTTCATGCTCAAACTGCCACAATAGTAGTAGGCATCCATCAGTCTCAGGAGACTATGGAGTTGCGCTCTGGTTGTCGGTCTGGAGTGGCCTCACCAGGGCGCAAAGCCAGGGTAGGTTGATTCGGGGGAGAAGCTGTTACCCAGGCAGCAGGTCCCCCCTCTCCACGGCGCTGAAAGTCTCAAATGGAAAGGCATACGCCAATAAACGCCACAATATAGCGGCGTTTTAGATAGGGAACAGGAGACCGTAATGCACGTTCAAGTATGTTTACTGAGACAATGAGATGCATCTCAAAAGGAGAGAGAGAATTTAAGGTTATTTCTACCCTCCCGGGACCGTAATTACGGAAAATTGTGATCTTTAGTGTACAACTACAGATCATTCTCCTGTATTCCCTCAAAGATGATGTAATTTACCTATGCAATATTATATCCATGATGCTCTGGTTTTTTTCGTAATATCATTAACTGGACGTATTAATGTAACGAAAATATGTTTTAAAATAAATTACGTTAACGTATTTAATACAGCATTTGTAACTTTTTTAATAATTACTTTTAAGTCACAACGTGGCTGTTGATTATATAATTAACCCACACATCTGACACCCAGCCCACACATCTGACACACCCAGCCCACACATCTGACACACCCAGCCCACACATCTGACACACCCAGCCCACACATGACACCCAGCCACCTGACACACGCAGGATCCATCCCGTCGTCCTGCCTCAATATTTCCTCACAGTTGCAAGTTGTCTTCTAAACCCTCCAGCAAAACAAATGGAGGAATGTGTTGATCATTTCACAAAAAATAGGATAAAGTCGGTATCAGGAAATGATGAACTTTTCAAAAGGTTTAGGTAAACATGAAACAACGAGCCGCGTGAACCGGAACGAGCAAAATCACGACCACCACAAACAACGGGGGGTGGGGGGGGGGGGGGGCGGTAGGCTTAACAAACTTCATTTGTAGTCGGCTCTGCTCGTAGAACTACCTCGGCCTGTCCTCCTCCCAATACCCAATTCTTGCCAATTTTGAGAACTAATCCCAATTACGCTGACCCTAATCCTAGACAATCCTCTTACCGACGTCATTAATACGAATATACTGGCTAGCGTTCGATCTCCCAGCCCGCCTCACTAGGACACGTTGGAGCCACGGGTGGAGGCCGCGACCCGCAGCCACGGGTGGAGGCCCCCCCCCGGCCACGGGTGGAGGCGGCCGCCCCCAGCCACGGGTGGAGGCCGCCCCCCCCCCAGCCACGGGTGGAGGCCGCCCCCCCCCCCAGCCACGGGTGGAGGCCGCCCCCACCCCCAGCCACGGGTGGAGGTCGCCCGCCCCCAGCCATGGGTGGAGGCCGCCCCCCCCCAGCCACGGGTGGAGGCCGCCCCCCCCCCCAGCCACGGGTGGAGGCCGACTAGTAAACAAAAACAAAATATATATTTGTATGTTCATATTTAAATTATTTCAAGTAATTTAAACATGCCTTCCTTTTTTAAATATAAAAAATATAAACCTTTCCTCTATGGTTGTAGCACTAAGTCTATATAAAACCTATATCGCTAAGATATATAACATAACGCGACTCAAAACAAATATCCCAACACACATGAAATAAATGAAAGAGAGAAAGTTTCCATTGGTGCTTTACGTGTGTATTTTCCCGTCACCTTGCATGGTGTTCCCCCTCCCACTCTCGCTACCTCACCATCGACGTGATGATGGTCCTGGGCGGACAGAAGCGTCCTCACTTCATGTGTTTACACATGTGTAGGTTACGTGTGTACTATTCAACTAACTTATTGAGTAGGTTATATATTTACAGAGAGCACCTGTAATAGACACTAGCAGAGGCGCAGCTAATAACAACAGTATCTTCTTGAGGTTATCTTGAGATGATTTCGGGGCTTTAGTGTCCCTGCGGCCCGGTCCTCAACCAGGCCTCCACCCCCAGGAAGCAGCCCGTGACAGCTGACTAACACCCAGGTACCCATTTTACTGCTAGGTAACAGGAGCATAGGGTGAAAGAAACTCTGCCCAGTGTTTCTCGCCGGCGCCCGGGATCGAACCCAGGACCCCAGGATCACAAGTCCAGCGTGCTGTCCGCTCGGCCGACCGGCTCCCCCATAATTGGATAACTTTCAGTTTCACAGATTATCTTGTGTGCTTCTTTGTGAATAATTTCTTTGAAATGAAACATTTCCAGATAAGAGAAGAAGAGACAGAGAGTGTGAGGGCAACTGTGGGTCCCGGGGGAGGAGCCCGGCCATGGCTTGACACTTCTCACAACACACAAAGCCACTGGTTGTCCCTTCCTGGCATCACTCTACTTGTACTTCACTATTACTGTGGCCTATCCCATCGTCCCTCAACAGTTCCTCGCCACACTCCCTCTCCCTCCCGCCTCGCTCTTTCTTCCACAATCTTAACCATTCCTTTTACAATATGTTATATTTTCCGTTTTCTTCACTGTTCTCTCCTCCACACAATTTTTGGACATGATATGCTCCACACTCTGCTCTTCCACCCCGTCCCTTACACGCCCATCGTCCACCACGTGCTCCCCTCCTCCATACTGGACATAACCAATTACACTGTTTACATTCAGCTAATAACAACACCTTGAGAAACATTAGTTCTCTTCTCTGCCTCCAGTTACACACACACATACACACACACACACACACAGTCACAATAATGTAACCTTGGTGTGGTGATGGAGGGGGAGAGATGATGAGACGGCCGCACAGGTGAACACTGAGGTTCTTGTGACAGATTATGACAGACAGGTGAAGTTGTGAATGAAGGGGAGGTAAGGACAGGAGGACGACAGGGGGAGGGAGAGTGAGGGAGACGGGGAGAGTGAGACAGAGGGGGAGAGCGAGGGGTAGGGGAGAGAGAGGGGGAGGGGAGGGGGAGGGGAGAGAGGGGGAGGGGGGAGAGAGGGGGGAGGGGAGGGAGAGAGGGGGAGGGGGGAGAGAGAGAGAGATGGGGGAGAGGGAGAGAGATAATACAATAAAAAAGCAGAGAAAGAGAAAAGAAATATTACAGTAATATAAGAAACAGAGAAAGAAATAGAGATAGTAGCAGAAGTAAACATAAAAAGAAGCAAAGAACGAGTTAAAGAGAAGGCGAGACAGAGAAAGACATATAGAAACAAAGGCTAAAAATAAATAAAAATATAAATATAGGAAAAGAAAATAAGAAAGGAAAAACAAAGAGATAGAAATAGAAGCAAAGAGAATAAGACAGGAGAGAGAAAGAGCGAGAGAAACAGTTACATGACAAAAAGCAGAGACAAAACAAGCAAGACTGACACAGATATTGATCTGGGTCTTGGCCAGCTTCGCCCCAGTGACCGAGGGACCTCGCTGCCAAAATGTCCCCCCCCCCTCCTTGATGCCTACAGCCTTTTGTACCATGCTGTAGGGGAAGGGGTCCCGCCCCCCCCCCCTCCTTGATGCCTACAGCCTTTTGTACCATGCTGTAGGGGAAGGGGTCCCGCCCCCCCCCCTCCTTGATGCCTACAGCCTTTTGTACCATGCTGTAGGGGAAGGGGTCCCGCCCCCCCCCCCTCCTTGATGCCTACAGCCTTTTGTACCATGCTGTAGGGGAAGGGGTCCCGCCCCCCCCCCCCTCCTTGATGCCTACAGCCTTTTGTACCATGCTGTAGGGGAAGAGGTCCCCCCCCCTTGTACTGCTGTATGGTCCCCTCCCTGCACCTTTGCTGTAGTGTGGATCTTGTCGCTGCTCCCTCTACCACCCACCAGCCCCGTGCCAGGCACTCTCCCACACACTCACCTGACTGGCCATTATAGTAGCAATAGTGCCCATTCTGATCAGTCAGTCAGTCAGTCCCTCTCTTCAGACTAGGGTTCATTAGGGCTATCAATTAAAGTACGTAGTGAAGCTGCAAGCAAAAGCTATTATCCTACCTCAGGTCATCTGTAGCCCAACCCTAGAGACTCATTACTTTCACGAGATTATAATTTCATTCATTAGTAATAAACTTTAAATCTAAGTAGCAATCATATAAGGAATTGCATGAGCCAGTAACCAAGTGTGTGGCAGAGCCTTGAGGTAATCGGCTGTCCTGACGTCCCGTGTAGCAACCTGTTGAGCGAACAACCACCAACACAAGCAACACACCACCACCACCACCACCACCACCACCAACAAGTACAGTCCCCCAACATAAGCACAACCAGGCTCCCCTCCGCCCATCACTGACGCCCACACCTGCATGAGGACAAGGGGGACACGCACACATGGTCACACACACACACACACCATGCAGCGTGTGTGTGTGTGTGTGTGTGTGTGTGTTACGTCAAATGGGGTTAATTGTGTGTTGTGGCCGGGAGGGGGGAGAGGGGTAGCAAGACTAGATTAACAGGTAACTCACGCACCACTATCAGGAGGGGGAACACCATGACCACTGCCAGTAGGAGTGGGCAGGATGACGACTATTAGCAGGTAGTCGGGAGGGCGACTACTAGCACAAGGGGACAGCAGGGCGACTACTAGCACAAGGGGACAGCAGGGTGACTACTAGCACCAGGGGGCAGCAGGGCGACTACCAGGAAGGGGAGCAGGGAGGGACGACTACCAGGAAGGGGTTCGAAGACAACTAGAACACGATCCGCCCGAAAAACTATTTGATCAGAAGGTTCAACAACCTCCAGTAAAAATAAATCAAGGAAGGTGAGACTATGAGCGGCCTGTGATAGCGGGACAATGCAGCGAGGGTTGTAAGAACTATCACGAAGCCCACCAATGACTGGCCACAAGGGTCCCCATACGACATTAAAACATTAAGCCACTCCTTCACCTGGTAACGGAGCCACCCATCTTCTCAACTAATACGTCGCGTCTTTTACGGCATGATAACCAACGTTACAAATACAACCTACTATGAGAAGTAACGGCTCACAAATATCCACGTTTCCTATGACTCGTACTCTATAGGTTAGGTGGGTTATTTGGGTTCGTAAGTTTCTGGTTTGGTTAGGAGGCTGGACTTTTCAAATCAAGAGAAGAGGTTGAAGAGAGGGCAGCCTATTATACCTACGGAACCGTCCCCCTTCTACGAATATTGTACTACTTAAATTTCCCCTCTTTCGCCCCTTCTGTGGCTCCTCTAGCCTTCCCTTATATGATGTATCTCGTCTGCTTCATCCGTCCTCGTGTCCTCTTCTCTTAACCCACCCTCCTTCCCCTCGTTCTATATCCTTCACGCATCCTCTCCTCCCCTCTTTGCATTTCTACCCCCCCCCCCCAACTGTATGGGGACATCCCATTACTAAAATCAACACGATACTGACCCTTCCAGTCAAGTAATAACCCGTAATACGGAAGAAATGCCGCTCATGTCTATCACGGGGCTTGTGGGCCTATATGTGAAAGTTGCTTATGGGAAGCTTAATAGAAACTTTAGGGCGGATGTGGGGGAGGCGATGAAGGAGTGGGAAGGGATTGATGGAGTGGACGGGAATGATGGAGTGGGAAGGGATTGATGGAGGGGACGGGAATGATGGAGTGGGAAGGGATTGATGGAGGGGACGGGAATGATGGAGGGGGAAGGGAACGACGGATTGAGGCGGGAATGAAGTAGTGGAGACTGGCCCAACGTGACCACAGCGCTCATTCTTAACGGATGATGAAATGTACTTAGTCTGTATCCTATCCCTTGACCAGACCAAGAATTTCATATGCCACGTCGAACGCTTCTGAAATCGACAAATCCCGTAATCCTCCACCACGGACAGATGGTGTTAGTGTTCAAAGGGACAGATGGTGTGGGTAATTGTATATAATAGGTCGTGATGAGGAACGTGAGAGCTGAGAAGGTCACCGGGAAAAATGGGAATGGGAAGATAGGAAAGAACTGAGAAGATTAGCAACGTCCTGGATAGGAACCTGATAGATGTGGAAAATGTGAGGAGGCCATATGAAAGCAATGGAGAGAAGTGTAATGCAATAGAGTGTAATGACGAGGATGTCGAGATTAGGACATGTGTAGAGAAGATCATATGAGGAAATGGAGGATGAGTCTTGGTGATAATTGGTCGGTTACGCCAACACTGGTAGTGATCCACTTTATTGAAGCTCCCCTTTCTGGCAGTGCAACAGCTGCGATTTACAGTTATGTGGAAGAGAAGGACGTGGGTGAGGCGTAGTTGTGGGTGAGTAGTAGTTGTGGGTGAGGAGCAGTTGTGGGTGAGGAGCAGTTGTGGGTGAGGAGTAGTTGTGGGTGAGGCGTAGTTGTGGGTGAGGCGTAGTTGTGGGTGAGGAGTAGTTGTGGGTGAGGAGCAGTTGTGGGTGAGGAGCAGTTGTGGGTGAGGCGTAGTTGTGGGTGAGGAGCAGTTGTGGGTGAGGAGCAGTTGTGGGTGAGGAGCAGTTGTGGGTGAGGAGTAGTTGTGGGTGAGTAGTAGTTGTGGGTGAGTAGTAGTTGTGGCTGAGGAGTAGTTGTGGCTGAGGAGTAGTTGTGGGTGAGGAAGTAGTGGGCACGATAATATGAGAGGCTTGGTAACTTGGAAGGTAGTTTGGGTTATGAGTATTAACCCTTCTTCGTAATACTTACATAAGAACATAAGAACAAGGTAACTGCAGAAGACCTATTGGCCCATACGAGGCAACTCCTATCTATAACCCCCCAATCCCACTCATAAACATGTCCAACCCACGCTTGAAACAATCAAAATATTACTACAGGAAATACTAGGTAATAGGGTTGAACTAGGAAAGCCTGCAGGAGAATATTAGTGGGGAGAGATTGGTGGTAGGGTGGGCACACTACGGAGAGGTTCAAGCTGAGCAAGTGTTCTCAGAACATTGATAGGGAGGAATCAGGGAGGTGATGCAAGGTGGAGGACAGGCATCAAGAGTTATGAAGAAAGGTCTGATGGTGGTTGTTGTTTAAGATTCAGCTACTGGGAACTAAAAGTTCCAAGTAGCACGGGCTATGGTGAGCCCGTAGTGGTCTGATGGAGGAATCAGGAAAGGTGTTGGAAAATGTAGGGAGAATATAGGGGTACATCAAAGCCCATGAGGTGAAAATCACGGGGAAAATGTAGAGAAGACCAGACCACACACTAGAATGTGAAGGGACGACGACGTTTCGGTCCGTCCTGGACCATTCTCAAGTCGATGGTCCAGGACGGACCGAAACGTCGTCGTCCCTTCACATTCTAGTGTGTGGTCTGGTCATCATACTTTAGCCACGTTATTGTGACTCATCGCCTGCAAATGTAGAGAAATCCGAAGGAAGCCAAGGTAGAATGTCAAAGAGATCATGTGGGAGGGAATGTAGTAATGGGCATGGAGGGAGAGGTCTCGAGAAGCATATGGGCGAAATTCGTAGGGAGCTTATGAGGTTAGGTCAAGGTAATGGTAGGGAATGAAAAGGATGAGAATAGGCGTCGTGGTGCATTACAAAAGATAGGAGTGAACTTGACTTGTGTGTGTGTGTGAGGGGAAGGCGAGGTGCGTGTGTGGTGGTGAGGGGAGTCTGGCCACCGTCACCCACTATATAACACGGACCACCACACCCCCGCTCCTGTGCCGGGTAAGTCCACTACGGGCTCACCATAGCTCGTGCTACTTGGAACTTTTGTTCTGAGTAGCTGAATCTAAAACACCACCACCTCGCATAATGACGTTTAAACACATTACCTCCAAATACCTCACTACATATAAACCTCCATAATGTATACTTTTGGTCATGATGACTTTATTTAAATATCTCAATTAAACACAGCGCGTCCACATATGTGGTCCGGAAGTTGGTAATTAACGGCTATCAAGACTGAAGAACAAATTAGCTATGACCTCGGTCTCCAGGTAGGGCAAACTTCTCACTCGGAGAACTCCAACTGTAAGAATACATGACCCGAGATCGAGTGAAACAGGAAGGGAAGGGAATTATCAGAGGAAAGTGCCATGCCATGATGACCATAACCAATCCTGACTTGGAAGGGATCAGGATAAGGATTAGGAATGAGTCGGGGGAATGTATATTTACCTGAAGGTCACTATCTCTCTAGTGGCCTCGACGGGGACAGTATATATGTTTGTACATTAAGTGTAAACATATATATATATATATATATATATATATATATATATATATATATATATATATATATATATATATATATCTAGACCCACACTACCCATGGAGGTGGCTTGTGGTAATAGCATGCTAATATCTGGTGTAAATAATAAAAACTGTATTTTTATTACAAAATTAAATTTTGTATTTATCCATATCATACATGAAGTACTCCATTATATCATAAAGAAGATTAATGTTGCTCGGTATCATACTTTACAGATCTTGTTGGGCCTGATTGATGCATAAAGTAAGTCAATAATGGTTTTGTTCACCCAAGCTGAACTAATACAGAGTTTAGAGGCGAACCAGTGATGAAAAATATTCTTTATAGTCTGCCCTTTCTTCCTCTACAGCCCATTTTCTGTCGCTCCCATTTTCTCTTCCTCTATCTTATCTGTACTATTTATGAGAATTACTTCTCTTTGTCTTCTCTAAACCCGTCTCTTTCCTTACCAGCAGGGGTGACACACCCACCACCACCAGCAGGGGTGACACACCCACCACCACCACCACCACTAGGGGTGACACACACACCACCACCATCACCACCATCACCAGGGGTGACACACCCACCACCACCATCAGGGGTGACACACCCACCACCACCACCACCACCACTAGGGGTGACACACCCACCACCACCACCATCACCAGGGGTGACACACCCACCACCACCATCAGGGGTGACACACCCACCACCACCACCACCACCACCACTAGGGGTGACACACCCACCACCACCACCACCACCATCACCAGGGGTGACACACCCACCACCACCATCAGGGGTGACACACCCACCACCATCACCAGGGGTGACACACCCACCACCACCATCAGGGGTGACACACCAACCACCACCACCACTAGGGGTGACACACCCACCACCACCACCATCACCAGGGGTGACACACCCACCACCACCACCATCACCAGGGGTGACACACCCACCACCACCATCAGGGGTGACACACCAACCACCACCACCACTAGGGGTGACACACCCACCACCACCACCATCACCAGGGGTGACACACCCACCACCATCATCAGGGGTGACACACCCACCACCACCATCAACAGGGGTGACACACCCACCACCACCACCACCACCACCATCACCAGGGGTGACACACCCACCACCACCACCAGGGGTGACACACCAACCACCAGGGGTGACACACCAATCATCAAGGGTGACACACACACACTCTACCTGCCCCAGAATAACAAACCAGACCCGAGAGAAGACTGGTACTCGCGTCAATAAGGTGACATTCACGCTTGACACAAGGAGAGGATAGGGGAGAGGGAGAAGACTTGTGTGCAGCATTTAGCAAAAGTAGAAGGGTTGAGGGAAGATGGAGAGGGAGGTTAAGAGGAGGTTCAGAGAATAGAGGGAGAAGAGGGCCAGTGGCCGCTGGGAAAGCCTACTTGACCTACAATGTTTCCTTCACTCATGCCACATCTCCTTCCTCTGTTTTATGGCGGTCATGTGTATGTTATAACTGTTTATTGCGCGTTCTCTTCTAGCTCCTCTTTCCTCCGTTGTCTCCACATTCGAAAATTCCGGGTTCGAATCCCGGACTGGACAGAAATGGTTGGGCGTGTTTCCTATCACATATCTCCCCTGTTACCCTAGCAGTAAATAGGAACGTCAGAGTTAGTGTGTTGTGGGCTTGCATCCTGGGAAGGATATATATATATATATTTATATATATATATATATATATATATATATATATATATATATATATATATATATATATAATGTCGTACCTAGTAGCCAGAACTCACTTCTCAGCCTACTATGCAAGGCCCGATTTGCCTAATAAGCCAAGTTTTCATGAATTAATATATTTTCACAAATTTTTTTCTTATGAAATGATAAAGCTACCCATTTCATTATGTATGAGTCAATTTTTTTTTATTGGAGTTAAAATTAACGTAGATATATGACCGAACCTAACCAACCCTACCTAACCTAACCTATCTTTATAGGTTAGGTTTGCTTAGGTAGCCGAAAAAGTTAGGTTAGGTTAGGTAGGTTAGGTAGTCGGAAAACAATTAATTCACGAAAACTTGGCTTATTAGGCAAATCGGGCCTTGCATAATAGGCTGAGAAGTGCGTTCTGGCTACTAGGTACGACATTATACATATATATATATATATATATATATATATATATATATATATATATATATATATATATATATATATATATATATATATATATATGCTGCCTGTCTCCGATACAATGAATTATTATACTTCGTTACTTACACCTTAGTTTACTTCCATCTAAGTATACCTCGTTAAGTACACTTCCACCTAAGTGTACCTCGTTAAGTACACTTCCACTTAAGTGCAGTATTAAACTTCCACTTCAATACACTAAACACTAAGGCCGTGTCTCCGCCCTAACTGGCTCATAAGAAGTGTATTAACTTGGGTCAATATCGATGGAGGTGAAACCCGAGCCTTAGCCAAGGCCCTGGCCCTTGCCAAGGTCAGGCTAAGGAGCTGGGTCATAACTCTGGGGGGGAGAGGGTTACACCTTTCTCATTTACACTTAATTACTAAAATTGTTACTAAGAACAGACCAAGGAAACCGTTCAATATTTTAACCTAAAGATATTCTGCTGTGTAATATATAACACATACTATAATACATAATACATACTATATTATATAATTCATACTAAAAATGCCTAGTACATACTGTAATACAGTATGTATTATATACACCCAGACCAGATGTGGATCAGAGGAGACGCGGATAACCTTCCTTTCTATTAAGGAGTGAACAGGATAATGTTTTCTAAGTCTGTGGCCACTCAACCTGCCATCTAAAAATGGAAATACTCGTAGCCACAGTCTAAGGCACTTGAGTGGTCCTAGCTAGCTTCATAGATATGAGTTTAAAGAACTGGACTGGGGTCTAGGCTTCACAGATATGAGTTTAAGGTACATGAGTGGTCCTAGGCTTCAGAGATTTAAGATTAATGGTAGAGTGGGGATAGCTTGGTCCAAAGGTAACACTAATCATTGGCACGTCTCCCAAAGGTGTAACAGCGATTGTTGCGTCGTCCACAATTACCAGTGGTGCCCTGTTATCGTAGTGAGACGAAAGGTTACTAACCCAGCAGGCCAGCAGGTCACAAGTTTGGTATGGTGTGGGAGTGGCCCACGGCGCTACGGATGATGATCCAGTTTACTCTTTCAGGGTTAAGGGTAGATGTATGGGGTCAAACAAGCAGGTCTAGCCAGAGGTCACCTTAAGGTATGAACAGCGTAATTATACGTCCTGCAGGGGAGAGCAGTACACTGGGAGAGGAACTGGCAGAGAGAGAAAGTAGTAACTTAGGCCTTGTGGTGGCAAAGAATGAGGCCTAGCCTACTAATTACTATTCTTGTCCCTCACCCACCAAGTCACCGCTCCCCGGAATTCCATAATACCCTTCATCAAGATTGAGTCAGGCCTGCCAACCTTTTATTAGGAAAGAAGGGAGAGGGAGAGGGAGAGAGAGAGGGAGAGGACGTCAGAAAGAAAGTCGTTCACTGCGTCTCAACCTTGAAGTAAACTCACAATGTCTTGTATTTGAGAAAGAAGATCAACATTTGTGAGAGTTTAGAAGCCAAGTTTACCTTTGCAAAGATTTCAGGACGGATTTTTGAGACAAAAACTCACCATTTACAGTCTAACAAACGCAGCCCTAAATTATGAATCTCTCTTTGAGGTATTTTGTTTATTTTGGCCAGGGTGCAAAAAGAGAGCTTTACGGTGCACCAAACACACTCCCACACACACACACAAACCTTCTTGTACACAAACGTGCACACTTTCTCACTCACGCACGCAGGCAAGAACTCAAACAAGCCCCCAAGCACGCATGCGTGCAAACACACACACACACCAACACAGACACACATATTTAACTGCTTTTTCCTCTAGGCATCTCTTGCACAAACTTCTGCCCGTAGTTTATGCTGTCATTAGCTATGCATTTCAGCCTGGTCGTTGCATAAACACCGCGGGAACAGAGCGGCCTTTATATCAAATTTCCTTTTTTATTGCATGATGAGCAGAAACGTGCAGTCCTCCCGAGACACGTGGTCTAAGGCTCTTCTACCATGATAAACTATCAACGCTCAAAACCTCGCGTAAGGTGAACAATTTCCAGCTAACAATTATAATGTATTTTACAATGTTCCGATGTCGATAAGACATCTTCATAGACTAAGTTTCATTCAGACACACCGACGACTTCACAATCTTCACGAACACAAGTTCTCACAAGGATTTACGTCGTTGGAGGTGTATGTAAATGTTCTTGGTAAATAAGCTTTTTGTAAATTCAAATGCCCAGATGTTCACATGTTGTAATGACAAAGTAGTCAAATTCCGAATACTTTAAAACACAAGGCGCTAAGATTTTACACTGTGGAAACTCTAAGTACAAATCCTGGAGTTGCTTAGTAAAGAGAATTAGGTAGTTTGGGGCGGAGACGTGTACGAGACGGTACACAACGTTATCATGTACAAGGACTAAGACACGCCCAGTTTACTAAGCCACAAGCATAAGACACATTGCCGGAACAGTTTGACGGGAGGGAATTATCAGTGGGGAAAGCACCAAGCCATATGACTATATAAGCACTTGGAAGGGGGGTCTGGATAAGTATTTGGGATGAGACGGGGGAAAGGAATGGTGTCCAACCACTTGGACGGTCGGGGATTGAACGCCGAACCTACATTAAGTGAGACCGTCGCTCTATCGTCTAATGACTCTAATCCAAGTGGTTGGACAAGGAAAGTACTCGTCAATGTTAATTGAATAAAAGGAAAATTAAAAACCGACAAAAAAATTAGTAGAGACTGTATTAACTCCTCTTCTTAACGATATATAAAGCGATAAGACTTACAAAACAGACAGAATAACTATACTATCATGCAACAGTAAATTAGCCCACATTCCCTGCTGATGACGCAGGGAACGTGCTCAACGTGACCAATATCAACATTCTTCACGCTCACAACTACACACCACGACGGTAGTAAACACACACTACTTTGGTGCCAGTAAATAACTTGGCAACACACATGAAACAGGTGTCCACCCTACTTTCAGGAACACACATGAAACAGGTGTCCACCCTACCTTCAGGAACACACATGAAACAGGTATCCACCCTACCTTCAGGAACACACGTGAAATACCTATTTACACAAGATATTTCTTACACACTGCGTGTCAAATAACACAAATCAACACCAAATTACACACATCAGCGAGAAAGCAGGAGTCATCTCATAATAATAATAATAATAATAATAATAATAATAATAATAATAATAATAATACTTTGGAGAATCTTGCTACAATGCCGTAGTTTGAATGAAGGTGAAAAGACACAATATATGTGTAAGTGTACAAAAACAAATAAATTTTCGAATGTAACCTACATCCTTTCTCAAGGTGCTGTAAACAACGTTCAGTGCTGTATGAACACAATCTATTCACCACCTTCAGAAAGGATGTAAGTTACATCCGAAAATGTTTTTTTTTAATACACTTACACATACATTGGGTGTTTCTTTATCTTCACCAATACTTTATTCATAAGAATGTGCGTATAAAGACATGACATAGGGACAGGAGCGGGTACAAGGGCTGTACACAAAATAAAACAACCACGCAAAGCGCTTCAGGGTAAAACAGAATAACTCAAGAAAATAATGATTTAAAGATATAATGATGTAAAGTAAATGACGCGCCAGCTAACACATCACGAATAAATCATCTTTACCTACCAATCTACAAAGGAATTATACCAACTCTTCAACTTAAAAACAACAAATAAAGTACATTTGTAAATCCTTCACATTATTCACGCGCTGATCAGTTGTTGGCGTGATGTGTCAAGTCTCGCTCCTCACAACACACATCAGCCAGCTTTTCCGTATAAACATTTAATAAAACAGGCTGTGAAAGATAATTAAAGGCGCGAACATAACAAAAAGCACGATCAAACACACCTTCAAACATGAGTGGAAAGATAAAATAAAGTACATGTGTGTACGCAAGAAGTGTGCATGCATATTACACACACACAGACGCGCGCTCACAAGGGCATGTGTGTGTACGAACTAGAGAATGCACACACGCATGCACCGCTCCCACTCCCCGGCCCCCGCCACCCGCCTACACCCCACAACATGCACGCGGTGTCCCTCGGAATGATGCCTAAGGCAATATCTCACCTCGAAGGACAGCTGGAGGTGTTCGACAAATAAACATGGAAACAGACATTCCTCCAAGTCCGTCCCATTTACCACACAAACTGAGTAGCATCAGCAGAGCATGCAAAGCTGGCGAACATATGATCAGCCTTCAAGAACACGAAAACGAGGCTATTCAAGACCCAGACATTCAATCCACATATCTGGAAATAATAGAAGTGACGACGTTTTAGACCGTCCAGAACCACTGTCAGGTCTATTAGCCACATATGTAAGACTAACCGTGAAATAAGTAGCCGAGGAGCAAGAGAGTGAGGGGAAAGACTACTGGGTATGGGGAAATGGAAGAGCACAGGAGACAAACACAAGGTGAATACAACTAGGTGAATACACAAAAGGAGGACCTAATAGCTGAGTGGACAGCGCTCTGGGCACGTAATCCTACGGTCCGGGTTCGATCCCGGTGATGGTAGAAACGAAATGGGCAGATTCTTTCACCCTGATGCCCCTGTCACATAGCAGTAAATAGGTACCTGGGAGTTAAGACAGCTGTTACGGGCTGCTTCCTTGGTGTGTGTGTGGAAAAAAATAGTTAGTAGTTAGCAACAGTTGATTGATTGACAGTTAAGAGGCAGGCCGAAAGAGCAGAGCTCAACCCCCACAAGAACAACTAGGTGAATACACACACATACACACAGCAGGAAATGAGGACATGATCACCATATGCAAGATTCTCAAAGGAATTGATTGAGTAGACAAAGACAGTTTAACACAAGTGGCACACGCACAAGGGGACACACGTGGAAATTGAGTGCCCAAATAAGCCATAAAGACATCAGAAAGAATTTTTTTGTGTGTCAGAGTAGTTAATAAATGGAATGCATTAGGAAGTAACGTGGTGGAGGCTGACTCCATACACAGTTTTAACTGTAGATATGATAAGAGCCCAATAGGCTCAGGAACCTGTTGATTGACGGTTGAGAGGCGGGACCAGAGAGTCGAAGCTCAAGCCCCGCAAGCACAACTAGGTGAGCACACACACACACGCAGAGACATGATAACCACCTACGAAATTCTCAGGGGAATTGACAGGGTGGACAAAGACAAACTCTTTAGCACGGGTGGAACACGAACAAGGGGACACAGGTGGAAACCGAGTACCCAGATGAGCCACAGAGACATTAGAAAGACTATTTTCAGTGTCAGAGTAGTTAACAAATGGAATGCATTAGGCGGTGATGTGATGGAGGCTGACTCCATACACAAGTTTCAAATGTAGATTTGATAGAGCCTGAGTAGGCTTAGGAATCTGTACACCAGTTGCCTTGACAGATGAGAGGCGGGACCAAAAGGCCAGAGCTCAACTCCCGCAAGCACAAGCAGGTGTGTACAACACGGTGAGTACACACTACCAATTCATGAGTGTGACAAGAGCGCTCTCAGGCCCTCCTCATCACTCTACATAAGACCACTAAACACTGATAGTGACTACAGCGTTGCCTCTCTTCGTTGTTCCTTGCGTCCTCATTCTCTTGCTTGCTGTTGTGTTTCTTATCAGACCTCCTGTGTACACTGAATATTGTCACTGATTGTAGTCCTCAAGTGGAACCCGAGAAGACAGACAACAAAAATTAAGTTCCAGACAGACGACACGAGAAAGCCCAAAGACCATTAACGGATACGAATGGTCCATAACAATGGTAGAATCATGAGGGACAGCTTCACCCGGCGAGGGACGGCTTTCCCCAGCTAGGGACAGCTTCACTCAGCTAGGGACAGCTTCGCCCGGCGAGAGACGGCTTTCCCCAGCTAGGGACAGCTTCACCCGGCGAGGGACAGCTTCACCCAGCGACGGGACAGCTTTACCCGGCGAAGGACGGCTTTTCCCAGCTAGGGACAGCTTCACCCAGCGACGGGACGGCTTCACTCAGCTAGGGACAGCTTCACCCAGCGAGGGACGGCTTTCCCCAGATAAGGGACAGCTTCACTCAGCTAGGGGACAGCTTCACCCAGCGAAGGGGCAGATTCAAGCTGATGACGCTGATATTTGCGATGACAGTGAGAATGTTGTAAGGTATATTAATGAACACAATAATGACAGAGGTGATGATGACGGACAGGTTCGTAAGTATTTGCGTAAGTGCTTTCGTGAATCTGGCCCGGGCATCCCTCCACGCACTTAGGGCAAGTATGACACGTTCACATCAACAACGCGCACTAAAACGATGGAAAGATCGGTCTACATCGTAGTTAAGACCGTAGTTAAGACAAAGGACGTTTCAGGGTCCTCCTCCCTTTTACCCTGTCGTAGCTCAGTCGACTAAGGCAGCGTCTGGGATGCTCCCGGACGCAGGTTCGAATCCTCGTCACGGCCCTTGTGGATTTGCACGTTTCAGGGTATTATTCAACAAGCAAAATGAGTATCTAGATCATCCTACAACGGAGAAATGACGCCGTAGGGCATTGTATAACTAGGAAAAAGATAATATTGTATAATCGGAAATTTCATTTTAAGACTACACAAAACAGAAAAAAACAATTATCCTATAACAGTATGGTTATAGAACATCCTATAACAGTATGGTTATAGAACATCCTATAACAGTATGGTTATAGAACATCCTATACCAGTATGGTTATAGAACATCCTATAACAGTATGGTTATAGAACATCCTATACCAGTATGGTTATAGAACATCCTATAACAGTATGGTTATAGAACATCCTATACCAGTATGGTTATAGAACATCCTATACCAGTATGGTTATAGAACATCCTATACCAGTATGGTTATAGAACATCCTATAACAGTATGGTTATAGAACATCCTATAACAGTATGGTTATAGAACATCCTATAACAGTATGGTTATAGAACATCCTATAACAGTATGGTTATAGAACATCCTATAACAGTATGGTTATAGAACATCCTATAACAGTATGGTTATAGAACATCCTATAACGAGAAACTTAAATGTTATGCCATCAATCAACGCCAAAAATAAACATATTTCAGAACGTCTTACAACTGAGAACAAATAATGAGCATCTCACATCTTAACCAATCGGCGATAGAACACACGATAACGGAAGAAAGGCATTTTAGAATATCCTAAAACGGAGATAAGGGGCCTCGTAAGATGCCGTAGCTGCGAGAGACGATAATGGGGGTGGTAAATCAGGAGGACAAACACTGCAGGTGATGCAGAGAGAGAGAGAGAGAGAGAGGGTGAGAGAGAGAGGGTGAGAGAGAGAGGGTGAGAGAGAGAGAGAGAGAGAGAGAGAGAGAGAGAGAGAGAGAGAGAGAGAGAGAGAGAGAGAGAGAGGGAGAGAGAGGGAGAGAGAGGGTGAGAGAGAGGGTGAGAGAGAGGGTGAGAGAGAGAGGGTGAGAGAGAGAGGGGTGAGAGAGAGAGGGTGAGAGAGAGAGAGGGGTGAGAGGGTGGGTGGGCGGCGCCGCCTTGGGCTGGCTGTGTACCGGGCCACATTTGCCGCCCCTGGTTCACCTTCCCGCCGCCCATTAGCGCATATTACGTCCGCGGCCCCTGCGGAATACCCGAGTGTAGCCGCGACGGTGATGGTGATGGTGGTGGTGGTGGTGGTGGTGGTGCTGGTGATGCTGGTGGTGATGGTAGCGGTGGTGATGATGCTGGTGGTGCTGGTGAAACTACCAACCAAATTCAATACCACCAAAACAAAGCAGCAAAACAGCCACGCTTTTACAACCAGAGCAACACAAGGGAGCAGCACCACACCACAAGGGAGCAGCACCACACCGTCATCACCCAAAGAGGCCCATATAAGATCAAGGAAAGGGGCACTACACTACTGTTAACGTCTCCGCCGCCCGTACCGCCGCCACCACCAGCGCCGCCACCACCAGCACCACCTCCACCAACACTGCCACCACCAGCACCACCACCGCCAGCACCACCACCGCCAGCACCACCACCAACGCCACTAACACCACCGCCACACACACCACCACACAGAATAATAACAAGGCGAGGTAATTCTGCTTTACACGAGATTTACTCGTTTTAGCATCTGTTAGAATGATAAATACGAGTGTTTAATAAGCACAAGAGCACCTTCTACCCCTCCATTCCACCCCCCTTCTCTTCTCTTCTCCTCCTCCTCCCTCTTTCCTCTCCTCCGCATACTCTTCCTACTACCTTCCACCCACCACATTACAGTACAATAACAAGGTGGAGGTTGGCGTTACAGTCGTCTGTAGGACTGGATATACTAAGACAGACCCAAGTGGCTCTATGTTCCTTATTGTATTCTATTACATCGTCATTTATGTATTATTTTGTCTAGTGCCAGTGTGCCTAGTCTCCCGAGGCACTGCCGTAGCTTTCTATTGTCTAGCTCTTCCTCCCAGCTTATTCCTGTGAGCCTGTGGTTTATTGAGTCACAGTTAATCAGTTTACTGTTAAAATTGAATTTGTAAAATTTCCCCTTTCTTGATTGTGAGTCTTTCTGTGCAGGTCGACTGTCCATGTTTGTCTGAGCTTCGATCATGATGTGTTCTGAGTAACACGTATTTATACGTGTTACTCAGAACACAACACTTATAAATATACGTAATAACACGTATATTTTTATTTATAATTAGTGTTTTATTCAATTTCAGAAGTGTTTATGAAAATAGGGGTCTTATTTTCTAGTTGGTTCTACTATTTGTTAGTTTAGGGCTAATTGTCACATATCTGAAAGAGGTCAATGTATGTGACTGTTCAATCAGACTGCATATTGGAATTATCTCCGTTATAACGGCATTTGTCACATTTTACCATTTTAGATACCGTTACTTGAAGTCAGGAAGCAAGATGATGCCTGGGGCTGGGTTTGTGAGAGTTACTAAGCAGTACTCGAGTTTCATCAGTTGGTCTTTAAACTGCTTGTCACCAGACTTGCAACTGGTGACAAGGACAATAATGCATTAGGACAGTAACCACATTCAGGATTTCTATTTTGATTATGAGCACCTGCATCATACCGCTTGTGGTGTTCAGCAACCTGTCCTCTTAAAAATAACGTCGCTTTTGGCCGTTTGCCCGTATGGCCGAATTTGGACGTAATTTGAAAATGAAAAAAAAAATGAAAATAAATTTGGGATTTTTTTTTTTTCAACAACAGTAAGTTAAGGGTCCTCTGATAGGTTAGGTGGGCAGAAAATTCTCATAAAGTTTCAAAACGTTATGAAAAACGTGAATTGAAAGTCATCTATTCTAACCTTACAGAGTCGGCCGGACGACTCAAACAGAAAACGGAACAGTACGTCACTTTTGTGAGTCGATTTCATTTGAAATTACGTCCAAATTTGGCCATAGCGCCGCGCATACCAGCCAAAAGTGACGTTATTTTTAAGAGGACGGGTTGGTTCAGGAGCTCTGTGCAGATGAGTGAGTTTTTTAAGCACATGCTAACCCCACCCCGTAGCCCGTGTTCCCTGTCACATTTCAAGACTGTATTCTGGTATCCATATTTCATTATCAGTAGTCCTTTGTGCAAGTTTAAGTTAAGGCTGAAAACACTGCAGTTGTCTCATTAAGAAGCCCAGTTATAAAATGGACTTTGTTTTACGTGTCTTGATACCTGCTATGTTAGCAAGTTCGTATAATGTAATCGTATTGGGTGTAATTTTGAGTACTGTTCTTGGTGTGTGGTTCTGTTACAATGGGTTTGTGTGCAGGCGATGAGTCACAATAACGTGGCTAAAGTATGTTGACCAGACCACACACTAGAAGGTGAAGCGACGACGACGACGTTTTGGTCCGTCCTGGACCATTCTCAAGTCGAATGAGTCGACCAGCGACTTGAGAATGGTCCAGGACGGACCGAAACGTCGTCGTCGTCGTCCCTTCACCTTCTAGTGTGTGGTCTGGTCAACACTGTGTTCGTGTCTTGTCTGGCACCGGACAAAGTTGATGGTAGAGTCTTAACATTTAGCCATTTATCATCTTCCTTTCCTTTCACTAAAAAAAATCACTTGTATGTACAATTGTGGCTATTCGATAACGATTTTTAAAGTCTTTATTTGGTTTTATTTAGCTTGTCAATTACAAACCAATACGACGAGGCTTCAAGTTAGCTTCGGAATATAAAACTAACTAAAAAAAATGCCTCAAACTTGGGTATTTTAAATTAGAAGCTAATACAAGGAGTGGTTCTTGAGACAAACGCATAACAAAACTATCAAGAATAAATAAACATGAAAACATCATGTTCACATGATAAAATTACGAACAATAAAATGATTAAGTAACAGTAGCAATCTCACCAGTATTGCTTAACACAAATACCTACATGAAGCTCCCATATTAATTAATACAAGAGCGTAACGCTATTTACCTCAGCATTTTTCCCAGGTTGTGCTTAGTGAGTATGAGGTGCGGCCCGGCCCAAGTTTTTCATTACTGCTAGCTTTACCCTGCTCTAGTTAATGCCCTCCCCACGCTCCAGTTACTAGTGTACAGGTAGGGCTCCACCTCTCTCTCTCTCTCTCTCTCTCTCTCTCTCTCTCTCTCTCTCTCTCTCTCTCTCTCTCTCTCTCTCTCACCAGTTACTAGTGTACAGGTAGAGCTCCACCTCTCTCTCTCTCTCTCTCTCTCTCTCTCTCTCTCTCTCTCTCTCTCTCTCTCTCTCTCTCTCTCTCTCTCTCTCTCTCTCTCTCTCTCTCTCACCAGTTACCACTGTACAGGTAGGGCTCCACCTCTCTCTCTCTCTCTCTCACCAGTTACTAGTGTACAGGTAGGGCTCCACCTCTCTCTCTCTCTCACCAGTTACTAGTGTACAGGTAGGGCTCCACCTCTCTCTCTCTCTCTCTCTCTCACCAGTTACTAGTGTACAGGTAGAGCTCCACCTCTCTCTCTCTCTCTCTCTCTCTCTCTCTCTCTCTCTCACCAGTTACCACTGTACAGGTAGAGCTCCACCTCTCTCTCTCTCTCTCTCACCAGTTACCACTGTACAGGTAGAGCTCCACCTCTCTCTCTCTCTCTCTCACCAGTTACCACTGTACAGGTAGAGCTCCACCTCTCTCTCTCTCTCTCTCTCTCTCACCAGTTACTAGTGTACAGGTAGAGCTCCACCTCTCTCTCTCTCTCTCTCTCTCTCTCTCTCTCTCTCTCTCTCTCTCTCTCTCTCTCTCTCTCTCTCTCTCACCAGTTACCGCTGTACAGGTAGAGCTCCACCTCTCTCTCTCTCTCTCTCTCTCACCAGTTACCACTGTACAGGTAGAGCTCCACCTCTCTCTCTCTCTCTCTCTCTCTCTCTCTCTCTCTCTCTCTCTCTCTCTCTCTCTCTCTCTCTCTCTCTCTCTCTCTCACCAGTTACCGCTGTACAGGTAGAGCTCCACCTCTCTCTCTCTCTCTCTCACCAGTTACCACTGTACAGGTAGAGCTCCACCTACCTCCCTCCCTCCCTCTCTCTCTCTCTCTCTCTCTCTCTCTCTCTCTCTCTCTCTCTCTCTCTCTCTCTCTCTCTCTCTCACCAGTTACCACTGTACAGGTAGAGCTCCACCTCTCTCTCTCTCTCTCTCTCTCTCTCTCTCTCTCTCTCTCTCTCTCTCTCTCTCTCTCTCTCTCTCTCTCTCACCAGTTACCACTGTACAGGTAGAGCTCCACCTACCTCCCTCCCTCCCTCTCTCTCTCTCTCTCTCTCTCTCTCTCTCTCTCTCTCTCTCTCACCAGTTACCACTATACAGGTAGAGCTCCACCTCTCTCTCTCTCTCTCTCTCTCTCTCTCTCTCTCTCTCACCAGTTACCACTATACAGGTAGGGCTCCACCTCTCTCTCTCTCTCTCTCTCTCACCAGTTACCACTATACAGGTAGGGCTCCACCTCTCTCTCTCTCTCTCTCTCACCAGTTACCACTATACAGGTAGGGCTCCACCTCTCTCTCTCTCTCTCTCACCAGTTACCACTATACAGGTAGGGCTCCACCTCTCCTGCTATCCCTTTCCTCTCTCATTCACTCCCCTCACTGTTCCCTGTTTGTATGTATACTTTGGTTTGTGTGCGAGGTGGGTTTGTGTGATTGTGTGCGAGTCTGCGTGTATGTGTACACACACATACGCACGCTCTTACATGTCAATACTTACGTATTAGTAGTTTAACTATTTATTTTGTATTTATGGAATCATAAACAGTTTGTGTGTATGATTTTTACCTAAATTTCAAGTATACGTTCATTGGTTTTGAATATGCATGTGTTTATGATTGTTAAAGCGTATACGTGTCCTTTTGAATTAGGACTGATTGCGCGTAATTAAGAAAATACACAGAAATGAAATACAATTGCTAGTCATCCACAATAAAACCTCGGACTTCCTTTTGAAGTTCATAATTCCAGTCTATTAAAACAGGGAGCACTGAACACCAACATAATGCACTGAACACCAACATAATGCACTGAACACCAACATAATGTGCTGAACACCAACATAATGCACTGAACACCAACATAATGCACTGAACACCAACATAATGTGCTGAACACCAACATAATGCACTGAACACCAACATAATGTGCTGAACACCAACATAATGCACTGAACACCAACATAATGCACTGAACACCAACATAATGCAGTGAACACCAACATAATGCACTGAACACAAACATAATGCACTGAACACAAACATAATGCAGTGAACACAAACATAATGAACTGAACACAAACATAATGAACTGAACACAAACATAATGCAGTGAACACAAACATAATGCACTGAACACAAACATAATGCAGTGAACACAAACATAATGCACTGAACACAAACATAATGCACTGAACACAAACATAATGCAGTGAACACAAACATAATGAACTGAACACAAACATAATGCAGTGAACACAAACATAATGCAGTGAACACAAACATAATGCAGTGAACACAAACATAATGCAGTGAACACAAACATAATGCAGTGAACACAAACATAATGCAGTGAACACAAACATAATGCAGTGAACACAAACATAATGCAGTGAACACAAACATAATGCACTGAACACAAACATAATGCAGTGAACACAAACATAATGCACTGAACACCAACATAATGCACTGAACACAAACATAATGCAGTGAACACAAACATAATGCAGTGAACACAAACATAATGCAGTGAACACAAACATAATGCAGTGAACACAAACATAATGCAGTGAACACAAACATAATGCAGTGAACACAAACATAATGCAGTGAACACAAACATAATGCAGTGAACACAAACATAATGCAGCTGAACACAAACATAATGCACTGAACACAAACATAATGCAGTGAACACAAACATAATGCAGTGAACACAAACATAATGCACTGAACACAAACATAATGCACTGAACACCAACATAATGCAGTGAACACCAACATAATGCACTGAACACCAACATAATGCAGTGAACACCAACATAATGCAGTGAACACAAACATAATGCAGTGAACACAAACATAATGCACTGAACACAAACATAATGCACTGAACACAAACTGCCCGAAACGCTGCGCGTACTAGTGGCTTTACAAGATTGTAAATAGTATGCTATGTATTCTCTCTAACCCAATGTACCTTCTTGTATATAAATAAATAAATAAAAATAAATAAATAATGAGTCCTACAACTTTTCCAGAAAGAATCCAAAGTGAAACTGCTTGTAAAACATTATCAGTTATCAATTATCAACACTAACAGCATTTAGTGTTCATAACATTTAGTGTTTAACACACACACAAAATTATTTTTCGCGTGTAAATCTAAAAATGACATAGTGTGCGCGCCGGCAAAAGTCGTCGATGGAAGTGGAGGCAAATATACCCCGATGAGTATAGGACATGTAGAGTATAGGACATACTCATCTTTGTCGTTATACCAGTCAAGTGCCTCGTGGGGGAAACGGCCACCACCAGCATATACTTCCTGTTTAAGAAGTCAGGAACATACCTTCAAGCATATGTGGTGCATGTTACCCATCATGTTATGATGGGTAATAGCATACCAGCATCATCATGTTATGATGCTATGATACCAATGTATTTCGCAAGTGGTATAAGTAAATTATGCTACTTGTAAGTTATATATTAGTATATTTTGGAAGCAGTCTTTCTTGTACGAATATGTTATTGACTATAACCGAAAGATCAGTTTGGCGTGTCGGTGAAGAACAAGTTTCCTCCTTCACCGATGAGGTAACATCACAAGCAGTAGCAACACCAGAAGACCTCACAAGCAGTAGCAACACCAGAAGACCTCAGAAGCAGTAGCAACAGCAGAAGACCCCAGAAGCAGTAGCAACAGCAGAAGACCTCAGAAGCAGTAGCAACAGCAGAAGACCTCAGAAGCAGTAGCAACAGCAGAAGACCTCAGAAGCAGTAGCAACAGCAGAAGACCTCAGAAGCAGTAGCAACAGCAGAAGACCTCAGAAGCAGTAGCAACAGCAGAAGACCCCAGAAGCAGTAGCAACACTAGAAGACCTCAGAAGCAGTAGCAACACTAGAAGACCTCAGAAGCAGTAGCAACAGCAGAAGACCCCAGAAGCAGTAGCAACACTAGAAGACCTCAGAAGCAGTAGCAACAGCAGAAGACCCCAGAAGCAGTAGCAACAGCAGAAGACCTCAGAAGCAGTAGCAACAGCAGAAGACCTCAGAAGCAGTAGCAACACCAGAAGACCTCAGAAGCAGTAGCAACAGCAGAAGACCTCAGAAGCAGTAGCAACAGCAGAAGACCCCAGAAGCAGTAGCAACACCTGAAGACCTCAGGAGCAGTAGCAACACCAGAAGACCCCAGAAGCAGTAGCAACACCTGAAGACCTCAGAAGCAGTAGCAACACCTGAAGACCCCAGAAGCAGTAGCAACACCTGAAGACCTCACAAGCAGTAGCAACACCAGAAGACCCCAGAAGCAGTAGCAACACCTGAAGACCTCAGAAGCAGTAGCAACACCTGAAGACCCCAGAAGCAGTAGCAACACCTGAAGACCTCACAAGCAGTAGCAACACCAGAAGACCCCAGAAGCAGTAGCAACACCTGAAGACCTCAGAAGCAGTAGCAACACCAGAAGACCTCAGAAGCAGTAGCAACACCAGAAGACCTCAGAAGCAGTAGCAACACCAGAAGACCTCAGAAGCAGTAGCAACACCAGAAGACCCCAGAAGCAGTAGCAACACCAGAAGACCTCAGAAGCAGTAGCAACACCAGAAGACCTCAGAAGCAGTAGCAACACCAGAAGACCCCAGAAGCAGTAGCAACACCAGAAGACCTCAGAAGCAGTAGCAACACCAGAAGACCTCAGAAGCAGTAGCAACACCAGAAGACCTCAGAAGCAGTAGCAACACCAGAAGACCCCAGAAGCAGTAGCAACACCAGAAGACCCCAGAAGCAGTAGCAACACCAGAAGACCCCAGAAGCAGTAGCAACACCAGAAGACCTCAGAAGCAGTAGCAACACCAGAAGACCTCAGAAGCAGTAGCAACACCAGAAGACCCCAGAAGCAGTAGCAACAGCAGAAGACCCCAGAAGCAGTAGCAACAGCAGAAGACCCCAGAAGCAGTAGCAACACCAGAAGACCCCAGAAGCAGTAGCAACACCAGAAGACCTCTGAAGCAGTAGCAACACCAGAAGACCTCACAAGCAGTAGCAACACCTGAAGACCTCACAAGCAGTAGCAACATCAAAGGCAGCAGAAGAAAGAGCAGGAGGCAAAATCAACCGTCAGCAGAAGGTGGAAGCGGTAGGACCAGCAGCAGCTGAAGCATAAATCAATTTTGCTACGATATGCGATTAAGTAGATCCCAGAGAGTTGGAGCGGTCATCACTCTTCCTTTAGGATTTCGTAAGGGACATTTCCATTTATTATTCACGTCTCAGGCTTATGGCGTTAATAATGGTGTCCCGAAGGATCTATCAATGTCTTGGTTAGTGTGTGTGTGGGTGTACTCCCCTAGTTGTGCTTGCCGGGGTTGAGCTCTGGCTCTTTGGTCCCACCTCTCAACTGTCAATCAACAGGTGTACAGGTTCCTGAGCCTATTGAGCTCTATCATATCTACACTTGAAACTGTGTATGGAGTCAGCCTCCACCACATTACTGCCTAATGCATTCCATTTGTCTACTACTCTGACACTGACACAATTCTTTCTAACATCTCTATGGCTCATTTGGGCACTCAATTTCCCCCTGTGTCCCCTAGTGCGTGTGCCCCTTATGTTAAATAGCCTATCTTTTTCTACTCTATCGATTCATTTGAGAATCTTGTATGTGGTGATCATGTCCCCTCTAACTTTTCTGTTTTCCAACGACGTGAGATTTAATTCCCGTAGTCTCTCCTCGTAACTCATGCCTCTCAGTTCGGGTACTAGTCTGGTGGTAAACATTTGAACCTTTTCCTGTTTATTCTTATGCTTGACTAGATATGGACGCCATGCTGGGGCTGCATACTCCAGGACTGGTCTGACATATGTGGTACACAAAGTCTGAATGATTCCTTACACAAATTTCTAAAAGCCGTTCTTATGTTGGCCAACCTGGCATACGTCGCTGATGTTATCCTCTTGATATGGACTTCAGGGGACAGGTCTGGCGTTATATCAATTCATCCCCATGGTCTTTCTCTCTCTCTCTGATTCTTAAAGAATTTCATCTGAGAAATGATACCGTGTATCTGACCTCCTACTCCCTACACCTATCTTCATTATATTACATTTGCTTGGGTAAACTCTAACCATTTGTTCGACCATTCCGTCAGTTTGTCCTGGTCTTCTTGAAGCCTCAAGCACTGTGTATTCACCTAGTTGTATTCACCTAGTTTTGCTTGTGGGGGTTGAGCTCTGCTCTTTCGTCCCGCTCTCAACTGTCAATCAACGGAATCATTTTTTCACACACACCCTGGAAGCAGACCGTAGCAGCTATCTAACTCTCAGGTACCTATTTACTGCTAGGTAACAGGTGCATCAGGGTGAAAGTAACTCTGCCCATTTGTTTCAGCCATCGCCGGGAATCAAACCCGGACCCTAGGATTATGATTTCAGAACGCTGTCCACTCAACCACAGGCTCCCTAGATATGGACTCACACACACAGGCTGTGTGTGTGAGTCCATATCTAGTCCACACACCACCATATCTAGTGTGTTGCACACGCACACACACACACACACACACACAGTGTGTGTGCGGGACCAAAGAGCCTGGGCTCAACCCCCGCAAGCACAACTAGGTGAGTACATCTCAGAAGGTGTGTGTGCGTGTGTGTGTGTGTGTGTGTGTGTGTGTGTGTGTGTGTGTGTGTGTGTGTGTGTGTGTGTGTGTGTGTGTGTGTGTGTGTGTGTGTGTGTGTGTATTTCTGCCTACATACCTTACCTTGAGGTTACCTTGAGGTGCTTCCGGGGCTTAGCGTCCCCGCGGCCCGGTCGTCGACCAGGCCTCCTGGTTGCCGGACTGATCAACCAGGCTGTTGGACGCGGCTGCTCGCAGCCTGACGTATGAGTCACAGCCTGGTTGATCAGGTATCCTTTGGAGGTGCTTATCCAGTTCTCTCTTGAACACTGTGAGGGGTCGGCCAGTTATGCCCGACCCCGGCCGGCCATAACTGCCAGTTATATACATACTGGAAGTAAATATAAACAGTGTATAGTTTAGTAAGAACGAGCTTAATTATTTCCTAATGTTGACTGTCTTCCGTATGTAAATTCCGCAGTTAGGAAGGATAGGGTAAGTTTGTGGGAGTAATTGGTGGGTGAGCACAGGAGCTACAACATCGCCACGGTAGTCAATATATTTTCAACTTATTTGGTGGTGACGAAGGACTCTCCTGCATAAATCATATTATTATTATTAGCTGAAGATCAAAAATACATAGTAAGTTTGTAAGGGTGTAAGGGTGTTCACCGATCTTTTAACGCCAAGGTGTTCGTTCAGAAACATGATCATACGTGAGAGATTTTTAATAACTGTTAATATTAGACACATGTCAACAAGTACCCGTCAGCGGGACGGGTCTATTTCACACCCAAACACATGTTTTCTTCTCTCTTCTCTCAAGTGGGGGTGTCATGATATTTGCATTTTGAGTCGCAAATAAATTTGGGCGTGTTGGCGTGTTTCTGACTCCCCTGGAGCGTGGAGGGTTTGTCACATGCGTAAATCTCAGGAGGCATTTTGTATCCGAGTCACGTTGCTCAAAATTATTAATTCCGACGCCGGTGCCGCGATAAGAATCTCAAGCTTTGTTGCATTTTCTACACCAGAATAATGTTTTCACCAACAATCTCCGGATTCCGTGATGCTATATGACAGAGCAGTTCTCATGCAGACGAACATGTATATGTATATATGTATAGATATACCTTCTCCGAGGCAATGGGGCCCCATAGACTCAGAGTAGAGAATAACACGTATTTCTGTATTTATGGATGTTTCTGACCGCTACCGTAGCAAGGAGGCGGCACAGAGTATAACCCATGGCAATGGGTCTGACTCCACCATCCTTCTTCTACAGGGCATAAAGAGATGTGCCAAAGAAGAAGGGTTTTTATTATGTCTGGTATCAGTCCAGGCTGGCAGATGATGACTAACTTCGTGACAGTACTAAGTGTCTGGACAACTTCGTCGTGAACTGTGGGTTTGCCATATCCTTAAGGTGTTGAGGTCTTACGCCCAAGTGCCACCCCCCCCCCCCCCCTCCCCTTGCAGAGCGGCCCTTAGTTTAGGATATTTGTGCCGCGAGAAGCGGGTTACTATGGTGCTCTGGGAGGGTAATTCTCTCTCTGTGAACCAACCAGCTGTGGCAATATTTCTAGATAAAACTGTGTCTTTACTAGTAATTAACCTAATTAGTCCGTTTGCTACTTTCCTGTAATAGGGAAGCATAAGCTGACGTAATGTAAGGAAGCGTTGCACGAAAAGAAGACTCCAGATTTAATAAAAGTGAAAAGTTAAGAAAATGAAGCGCTGTATACATTATTGGAGGTTACACACATACTACGAGGACGGTGTGTGTGTGTGTGTGTGTGTGTGTGTGTGTGTGTGTGTGTGTGTGTGTGTGTGTGTGTGTGTGTGTGTGTGTGTGTGTGTGTGTGTGTAGACGGGTGGACGAGGGTGGGACGGAAGGAGACAGACACTAACAGCACGCCCACAGCACCATCTATCCCACCTGAACACATTCCTGTGAACCAGCCTGACATCCAAACTAAAAGAATAGTATAAAAAATGAAGTCAGAATTATATATTGCCTTTGGCGCGACTTGACTTTCGTCCAGTTCAGGACTTCCTGGAGAAAAGTTGTAGTCTTTGCTTGACACGGGAGGACATTATGACTGTTGAGGGCCGGCCACACCACCACTGTTGAGGGCCGGCCACACCACCACTGCTGAGGGCCGGCCACACCACCACTGCTGAGGGCCGGCCACACCACCACTGCTGAGGGCCGGCCACACCACCACTGCTGAGGGCCGGCCACACCACCACTGCTGAGGGCCGGCCACACCACCACTGCTGAGGGCCGGCCACACCACCACTGCTGAGGGCCGGCCACACCACCACCACTGCTGAGGGCCGGCCACACCACTGCTGAGGGCCGGCCACATTACCACTGACAGAGGCTGTTGTGCCACCCACCCCGCCACGCTCCCTCGCCTCTTCCCTACACCAATTATTCTAAATAAAGTGAATTGTAAATCTAAATAATAATAATATATATAACATGTGACAACATAAGCAATAATATAAATAATAGTAAAAGTAGGATCAAAATAATACAAAAATTATACTCCTCTTCGTAGCTTCGACTGATTTTCTCATTCATACGTCACGTTAATGATTTCTTTGTGCAATAATAATAATAATAAAATTAATAATAATAATACAATGGCATTCGGATGGTTGAGTGGTCCTGGTAAATCCCAGGATACAGCCAATTGCATATAATTAATTAAAAACAAATCCCCAGCCCCCCCACCCACAGTGCATACCGTGCAACAGAACTGGTGAACACAGGAAGTGCACATTCATGAAAATACTCTTAATTCCCGAGAACCATTAAGAACTTTCCTTGTGAAGAAACTCAAAGCCAAGACGCTGAGTTAGAGACCATGACTCAGGTAAACAAGTGGATGAAAGGCTCCAATAAAGAGGATACTAATAACAGTTCTAAACATATCTTGAGGTTATCTTGAGATGATTTCGGACCTTTTTTAGTGTCCCCGCGGCCCGGTCCTCGACCAGGCCTCCACCCCCAGGAAGCAGCCCGTGACAGCTGACTAACACCCAGGTATCTATTTTACTGCTAGGTAACAGGGGCATAGGGTGAAAGAAACTCTGCCCATTGTTTCTCGCCGGCGCCCGGGATCGAACCCAGGACCACAGGATCACAAGTCCAGTGTGGTGTCCGCTCGGCCGACCGGCTCCCATTACAAGGTGAAGTACCTTGTACTTCACCTTGGGAAGGACCACCAATCCTACCACCGGTAGGATTGGTGGTAGGACCACCGCCCTACCACCGGTAGGATTGGTGGTAGGACCACCGCCCTACCACCGGCAGGATTGGTGGTAGGACCACCGCCCTACCACCGGTAGGATTGGTGGTAGGACCACCGCCCTACCACCGGCAGGATTGGTGGTAGGACCACCGCCCTACCACCGGCAGGATTGGTGGTAGGACCACCGCCCTACCACCGGCAGGATTGGTGGTAGGACCACCGCCCTACCACCGGCAGGATTGGTGGTAGGACCACCGCCCTACCACCGGCAGGATTGGTGGTAGGACCACCGCCCTACCACCGGCAGGATTGGTGGTAGGACCACCGCCGGCGGGACGACCACCAGTTGGAGTCAACAATACCTGCCTCAAATGGGCCAAAATATCCTTCTGTAAATTACTTTGGTCATATACTTTTATGTTCCAGAGTTGAATAAGATTACATAGAATTATTTAAAGTTACTCAAAAGTCACATTTCAGAACGCATTCAGCCATCAAGCCCGTCTTTGATCAACATATATGTGTTTGTTAAGAATGTTACCGGCGTCCCTAGTACCTTTAACCTATACAGACAGCAATACTTTTGTGTGTTGTATGTGATAAAGCCGGTCGGCCGAGCGGACAGCACGCTGGACTTGTGATCCTGTGGTCCCGGGTTCGATCCCAGGCGCCGGCGAGAAACAATGGGCAGAGTTTCTTTCACCCTATGCCCCTGTTACCTAGCAGTAAAATAGTTACCTGGGTGTTAGTCAGCTGTCACGGGCTGCTTCCTGGGGGTGGAGGCCTGGTCGAGGACCGGGCCGCGGGGACACTAAAGCCCCGAAATCATCTCAAGATAACCTCAAGATAAGCCGCCAGACACACGAAGCGTCACCAACAATAACGTCACCTTGCTTTTCCACCATATTGTTCTCAGTCTAGATCTGGATAGAATGTCACCCTCCAAGAAGCGAGGCCGCCGCTGTCCAAACCAATCTAAGTGTGTAGACTCCAGAGATAGCCTGTCCTCAGCTAAGCTCGTTAAAGTGGCGGCCGACACCCATGACCCATTCATTAATTTTAACGAATCGTGTATTAAAATAGTTTTTCTGATAAATATGAATATTATATATTACTGTTTCATGTATAGTAGGTCGTAGGTTTAGTTAGGTTAGATGTTTAGGTTCTGTTTTCATTTAAAGTACATAGGTGCTACATTTATGCAACCCATCCTCGACTCAAGTCCATTACATCCAGTGGTCGGCCCCACGGACGCATTCATAATTTTTTACTTGCTGTTCATTCAAAACGGGAATTTTCTCAAGTATAAATTAATATTATAATATATTAGCATATTGTGTATAAATAGGCATAGGTTAGGTTAGGTGTTTAGGTTCTGTTGGTGATTATTTGTATTTGTAGTACGTGGGTGAAGCATAAGTTCGAACCAGCGTTGTGGTTCGAACAAAATTCGTCAGTGAAGCACTTGTTCCGGATATGTTCGAACGTCAGCAGTTGTGAGTCGTGTGTAAACCGCTTTTCAGTCATAAACAGGGGGTTTGGCGGGTGCATGGAATCACTTTTGGATCTTTGTTTGGAGGACGGGCTGATTTATGGCACTGGGATTCGAACAGAGGTCGTCAGCGATGCACTGTTCGAGAAATGTTCCAACGTCATCAGTTGTGACTTGCGTATAAACCGTTTTTCATTCATAATGGCGGGAGTTTTGTGGCTGGATTAACAAGTACTTGGCCTTTGTTGACGAGGACGGGCTGCCACATGACAACCACTAAGATCTGAATTTCTTCACGCACCATGAAGGTCTGAAGAGAAATTCTACTGGAAAATTTTAACAGCAGAGTAAAAATGTAGCTGAAGCCTCAGAAACACTTCGCTTTCAAACAGCAAACCGGAAACCACACACAATCGCTGAAGCAGATACAGCAGTGTTCAGAAGACAGTTACCCTCGTGCGTCAGATATCAACCCAATTACACTCTCACTTCAAGTAGATGAATCCACGGATGTTAAGCTCTCAGATTAGGTGTGTCCATGCAGAACATGTTCAAAGAACTTAAATTTTGCTCCCTCTCGAGACAACCATCCAATTTCTAGACTAGAGATTTCTTGCACAAGGACATTTCTCACGGGATAATTTGTATAAAGTGCGTGTTTTAGGTCAGTCTTAATGACTTGTTCAGGTCAATATGGTTAAAGTGACTATGGACTGCACGATTCACCGGAGAACACTGCCATCCAAAACCCTAACAATGTCATGTCACTGAAAAAGTCGTGAACGGAATCACTAAGATTGTGAATTATCCTCAAAACTGTTCAGAAGTCAGCTCTCATGTTTTCAAGGTGCACAAAGACACAATTTCAGAGCGTGAAGTTCACCTGTACAACATAAATGTTCGTTGGTTAACTTAAAGGAGAGTCGTCAATTTTATCTTTGCACTCCGAGCCAAGCAAAGTTATTTCTGGGAATGAAAACAAAATTATCAGTGAACTATTATGGGAAGCATTGCATTATTTGTTTCGCAGCTGTGACCTACTGAGTCAACTTATCCTGATACTGGGAAGGAACGACCGGTTCCACTTCACTGACTCCACGCATTTATGGGTGATACTGAGAAATGGAGGAAACACAACTCTTGGTAACTTATTAACGTTCGAAACTGTTTGTGAGCTTGCAAAGGGAGAAATGTACGCTCGTCTCTTGCACTTGAACGGAGCAAGAAAGTGGCATTTTCGAGAAATACATTCCTCCTTGGAACTAATTCGATTCTAGACCATATCAGGTCGGGTTCTCGGAGCTGTAAAAATTGCTCAGGAGCGACGTCACGCCAGCCAGCGACTCGTATCCTAGAGTTTAAAATCCTGAACTGAACATTATCCTCCCATTCAGCTCCACATACCCGAGTCTGGGTATTATGAACTTCTAATTATTAAGACGAAGGTAAGGAACCTTTAGGAATCTTATGAAGATACGAGCTATGCACTCTCCATTACCCTCAAATTGGCAGACGTTTTGAAAAGAAGTACAGAGAAGCATCCCATGTAGAATGTTATCACAATGGCTTTCTAACATTATTTAGAAAAATAATGTTAGGAAATAATAATAATAATAATAATAATAATTAGTTTTGAACTCCGACATCAATTGGCAAGTGTTTACTTGAAGTATTAATTTCCAAAGGGTGATAACATCCAATATTTACACTGAGAGCTTGTGGAAAAGGAATGTGAGACAACTTGTAAGCTGTATAAGGCATTTATGGACTTCGAAATATCATACGAGAAAGTAAACAGGGAAGGATTTTGGAGCTGATGAGCAATAACAAAGCCGGCAGTGTTGCTACATGCTGAGTAACACTTCTATGGCAGTAACAGCGTTACCGTAAGACGTCACAGTGTAATGAGTGGCTGGGTCTACATCACGGTTACTTAATGTAGACTAATGTAGTCTACACCTTGATGTAGACAATCAAAATTCCCTCCTCTCCCCCCTTCCCTTCAATCTCCCCCATTTCCCCCGTTCTCACCACTCTCACCCCATCTCTACCCTCACCTTCTCTCCCCCATCTTCCCTGTCTGGCTTCCAACCTCGAACAGACAGCCGACTTTCACCGATTTTGTGAGGGTCATTACTGGGCTTTACCCCACTCTTAATAGGACCAATAAGACTGACCCCAAACAGTCTATGTCCGTCCCGTACTCCAGATCATTCCCCTGCATAGTTGAGGCAAGCACCAAACGTCTGGCCCCTAACCTTGGACAGACACAGACAGACAGACAGAGACAGAGACATTCTCTCTTATAGATATAAACTGGGTCATGATAGTGGTCAGAGTTAATAATATTAGGTAATTGTAAAGCTGATCTAAGCCTAGTATGAGTAACTGGAGGGTGCACAATGATATGTATGTAGATAATGCAGTTTTAGCGGACAATAAAAGAGAGCGGTGTCGACAAGCTGAACCTTTTAAACAACCCGTCTTCAGCAACAATGGCCAAATGCTCGTTAAGCCAGCAATCAAAACCTCTGTTTATCAATGAAAAACACTTTACACACGACTCACAACTGATGACGATGGAACATTTCTGGAACTGTGTTTCATTGACCTCTGTTCGAATGGTAACTCCATAATGGTTCACCCACATACTTCTAATACAAATTATCAGCCCGTCCTCCAAACAAAGGTTCAAAAGTGATTCTATGCACCCGCCAAACCCCCTGTTTATGAATAAAAAACGGTTTACAAACGACTCACAACTGTTGACGTTCGAACACTTCCGGAACAAGTGCTTCACTGACGAATTTTGTTCGAATCACAACGCTGTAAATGCTTCACCCACGTACTACAAATACAAATAATCGCCAACAGAACTTAAACACCTAACCTAACCTATGCCTAAATATGCCCAGTATGCTAATATATATAACAATATTAATTTATATTTGAGAAAATTCCTATGTTGAATGATCAGCATGTTTAAACTGATGAAGCGTCTCTGGGCAACCCGTTCTCACACCAGGCTGCTTTAAAGCAGCGGCCGTCCCCCCCAGACGCATTCATCAATTTTAACATTACTGTGTATTAAAAATTGATATATAAATTAATATTATTATACATAGAAATTTGATGTATAATTAGGCGTAGGTTAGGTGTTTAGGTTTTGTTGGCGATTATTTGTATTTGAAGAACGTGGGTGAAGTATTTACAGAATTGTGGTCGAACAGAGGACGTGAGCAAAGCACTTGCTCCGGAAGTGATCCGGACGTCATCAGTTGTGAGTCGTGTGTAAACCGCTTTTCATTCATAAACAGGGGGGTTAGGCGGCTAGATTAACGAGCTTGGATCTTTGTATGCGAGAACGGGTTGCTCTGGGATCGACCGCTGGATGGAATGGACTTGGTCTGATTACGGGTTGGAAGAAAGTGAAGGTAATTAGAAATGTTTTGATAATAACCCATCACGGGAGGTGTCGTCAGTCACTTGGCCTATGCCATGTATATCTTACAATGTAAACAATGATATGAACTAATCTCGGAAACAAAAATGGCCTTTCCTCTATCTTTACATATTAAACCAGAATAAAGTAAAAAAATTAAAACAAATAGTTGCCTACTCAGCACAAAAAAGAAAAAGACTTGCGATATGTGAAGGAACCTGGTAATTAAAACATGCAGGTAATTGGTAGCCAAAACCAAGAGGCCAAAGGTGGCGATATTAAAGAATTTATATACCGAGAAATTGGTGCACAAGTTCTGGT
This sequence comes from Procambarus clarkii, assembly GCF_040958095.1. Classification (NCBI taxonomy): domain Eukaryota; kingdom Metazoa; phylum Arthropoda; class Malacostraca; order Decapoda; family Cambaridae; genus Procambarus; species Procambarus clarkii. Next base: position 15,556,718 of record NC_091152.1, read on the forward strand.
AACTAAAGATCAATGCTAAAGTAGATAAGTAGATGCAGAACTTTACGAGTGTTGGGGTAAAGCAGCAACTGATCGCGGTTATTATAAGTGTTATTTTGTTTCTTACCACGAGTGACATAGCCCGGCATGGTCACACGTTAACAACATTTTTGTTTAGATTAACTGGTGAAGTATCCTGTGGGAGCCTGGAAAACAAGGCTGGTTTTATATAGGTTATGGAGACGTATTCTTACACAGCCTAAGCTACTGTGAGGATGGCAGAATATGATGCAACAGAGAACACGCTGACTAATTTTCTAGTCCTCGTCTTTTGCCTAAATATTGGCAATTCGTAGTAAGAGAGAACAAAGAGAGGGATGAGGGGATGCGGCAACGATGAATATAAAGGACGTAGGTGTACACTTAAGACGAAAGGTGTAGGGTGAGGTGCAGAAGAGGCAGAAATATGTGTTTAGCAGGATGTAAGTGGCAGTACAAGGAGAAAACGGACTAGACGCTACGCGTCACTTAAGTGTGTAGCGAGATACACGGTCAACAGTGTTCTTGTGGCCTAGTAACTCGTTGCTGCCGGCTTCTGCCTTCACAAACGCCTCTGAAATCCTTTAATTAAGCGACATGCTTAAATCAGGTATGCGATACGTGTTTATACCATGCACTAACCCCAGTGCTTCCATGGGCATTATCAGATCAGCTGTGCTTTGTGTTTAGCAAAATCAGTCACACGTTTAAATAAAGCAGACATAAACGAGTATTACTCAAAACGTTTTTCATAAGAAATTCATATCGCGTGAAGTTCATACAGAGAAGGTTCGTTTATAGCGAATTAGGCTACTGTAGCCCATCACCATCTCGGCTGAAGCTTTATCGACGTGTCTGCAGAACACACACTTTTGCGTACAAAATGCGTTAATATTTTACCGTGAAGGAAATTTAACAAAATGACTGTATTTTCCAGACTGACACCTAGACTGTCAGACTGTAGTCTGACAGTACACCTGACTCCGCGGCCTCCATCCCCCACCCGATTTTATGCTTCCTTTGTATTAAAAAATGTAACTAATTACTTTTTTAATCATACCTTAACAATACAATTTAAATTTCTACAGTCAGCAATACATGATACGCAATTTTGGTCTCTTTCTCTCTCTCTCTCTCTCACTCTCTCTCTCTTTCTCTCTCTCACTCTCTCTCACTCTCACTCACTCTCTCACTCTCACTCACTTACTCTCACTCACTCTCACTCACTCACTCACTCACTCACTCTCACTCTCTCTCTCTCTCTCACTCTCTCTCTGCCCACACTGCTGGACAACAACAGTTCCCCTCTCCTTCGTGGCTGTGGTCGCCATACAAGGCAACACCGCCCATACTTCCAAATCTGCCCTCATCAGCTATCAAAGTGGGAGGGGGAAGCCCCCCCCCCACCAGTTTAATGCTTTTGCCAATATCTCGCCCCAGCTCCGAGGCGGCGGGCACCCGTCCAAATGCTAACCAAACCACTTCCCCCTCCCCCATCTCACCTCTCCTTTCCTCCCCATCTCTCTCTCGCGTCACCTCACTTGCCTGGGCTCAGCTGATCCTACAGATACCGGGGTTTTGTCACCACTGACAAAATATATTAGGGTGGTCATGGGGGCTCTCGTCCTCTTCTTCACTTTGGGACGAAAGCTTCTGATCCTTCCTTAATGGGCCGTCGCTTCCCAGAATCTATTAGCTCTAATTTACACTCGAAGCTCAGTTTCAATCATAGTCTAAATCAAAGCCCAAGCGTCAATCAAAATGTCAATCCCAGTCATAGTGCCAATGACAGTAATTAACCGAAATAAGGCTACAAATGATATATAGATCCTGACAAAAGCGCCAATATCTGGATACAATCAAAGTTTCTAAGTTGAGGTCACGATATACTAGAATCATCAGAGGACCCAACATAAGTTTAACGCTTCAGCTACCATGGAATGACACCGATAGACTCTAGAGCTAAACTTATATCTGTAGATTGTGTTTAGTTTAGTGTCACCAGTTTCTGGTAATTATGGTCCTGTATTAATGTACTGCTGAGCGAGGCCTACGCCATATGTTGTTGCTGGCATTTTTAATGTATTCTTAATTCAGTTTAATACATTGTAAAATGCCACTTTGTTCAATATTTTCTTCTTCTGGCTGTGTCTTTCTCGCTGGTATTTACTTGACTCTAACTTCTTGGATTTCTTTGTGGTTTCCAAGTGTCATGTCAAGCTATCATGCTTTCCGGCCAGAGACCGAGCCGCGAGGACGCTGATCCTCGGAATCACCGCAAGGTAATTATGAGTTATGTCAAGCTGTCATGTTTCCTGTCCCGTTACCACGTGTCATCTCAAGCTGTCATGTTTCCTGTCCCGTTACCACGTGTCATCTCAAGCTGTCATGTTTCCTGTCACTGTTACCACGTGTCATCTCAAGCTGTCATGTTTCCTGTCCCGTTACCACGTGTCATCTCAAGCTGTCATGTTTCCTGTCACTGTTACCACGTGTCATCTCAAGCTGTCATGTTTCCTGTCCCGTTACCACGTGTCATCTCAAGCTGTCATGTTTCCTGTCACGTTACCACGTGTCATCCTCAAGCTGTCATGTTTCCTGTCCCGTTACCACGTGTCATCTCAAGCCTGTCATGTTTCCTGTCACGTTACCACGTGTCACCTCAAGCTGTCATGTTTCCCAGCTTTTTGCAATTGTTACAAAAATATATATGATGTACACATTCAGTTACCAAGTTACCCATCATTCTGCCACAGGAAAGCACGGACTCAGTACAGTAAATATATTTTAGATCAAGCTAGGATCACTCCTTTATATGAATTTATTATTATTTAACAATTAAAATCACAGATGAATGATGACATAACCCCGTTGAAAATGTTGTTGAAGGTTATCTCCACATATTCAACCTTTGTTATGGAATCGTATTCGGATTTATTTCCACTTTTTAAGGCCATTTTAGTGGGTACTTGTGATGGTGCTCGGTGTCCATATGGGAAATGTGTCTGGGAGACCTAGCACCAGGGTTCGAGTCCTCCGCCCTCCACCAAACGTTTTCTTCTCGGTGTCATTATTCCTTCCGTCCGCAAGCGTGAAGAGGCGCTTACAATCTGCTGCGTTTTACTCTATATCGCTCGAGGGCTGCCGCTAATTATTCTATTCATCTTTCAATTGGAAAGTTCGCCTTCAGATTAGTTAAATTAAATAAAAAAAAATTGTGTTTCTGATTTTCTTCTAGGTTTATGTATATGGAAACCCTTCCAGCACTTTGATTTGTGTGTGTGTGTGGGGGGGGGGGAATTAGCTAGTAGTTACAGTTGATCAATTGACAGTTGAGAGGCGGGCCGAAAGAGCAGAGCTCAACCCCCGTAAGAACAAATAGGTAAATACACATGCCTAGGATGCTGCCGTGCATATGTGTTGAGATAGGAAGGGTGCATGAGTAAGCTAGGGTTTGTCTCTCCTAGCTTGGAATCCCATCTTAAATCCTTATCCTGATCCCTTCCAAGTGCTATATAGTCGCAATGGCTTGGCACTTTTCCCTGATTAATTCCCTCCCTCCATCCCAGTATATAAGTCTCCTAGCTTGGAAATAAAGCAGACAGACAGACCATAGGACAGCGACATCACTCCACCCAATACCGCCCCCCCCCCCCTTGTCGTGGCCTTCACTTCTTAAGGGCTGGACCGTCGAGCGACGCCGACCTTGGCCACTTGATGTCACAAGGTCCTGAGTTCCAAACCTGCCTGATGCTGGGAAGTGTGTTCACATAAATCACCATACTCCCCCTCACACACACACGCACACACCAACAGAAAGGTACACACAGACACAGAGAGGTAGAGACAGACAAACAAGATATATACAGAGAGACAGATACAGAGACAGGGTCGACCAAGGCACTGCCAGGTATCTCATCAATGTGTATGAATGCACTCACTCATAATTTACATATATATATATATATATATATATATATATATATATATATATATATATATATATATATATATATATGCAATTGACGATCACAAAACACTGATCATTTTATGCGGAAAATCCACAGAGAAATATGAAATGAGGTGAACGTTTCGGCTTTGTTAAAGCCTTTGTCAACACCAGACTGACTGAAGTCAGTCAGTCTGGTGTTGACAAAGGCTTTAACAAAGCCGAAACGTTCACCTCATTTCATATTTCTCTGTGGATTTTCCGCATATATATATATATATATATATATATATATATATATATATATATATATATATATATATATATATATATTTACTGTAATATACATGGGTAAGCAAGCGAAGATGAGAGCCGGGTTGTTATTAGTGTACAGAAGTCATACACTAGACACACGGGGCCAAGATGCCACACAATATCAAACTCCCATCCCGGGTGCAACGGGTTTTAAATCAGTTCCTTCACATAGAACAGTCAATCTAAAGTCAAATGAGCCTCATGTTCGAATGACCGATAATATATGCAAATACAACTCTGCAGAAAGCGCACAGTACCTGACTTTAGCAAGAGAGATTCGGGTTCGATCCCAGGAAGGGAATCTTGAGGTTATCTTGAGATGATTTCGGGACTTAGCGTCCTTGCGGCCCGGTCATCGACCAGGCCTCCACCCCCAGGAAGCAGTCCGTAGCAGCTGTCTAACTCTCAGGTACCTATTTACTGCTAGGTAACAGGGGCGTCAGGGTGAAAGAAATAGTTTGCCCATTTGTCTCCGCCTCCACCGAGGATCGAACCCGGAACCTCAGGACTACGAACCCGAAGAGCTGTCCATCCAGCTGTCAGGCGCGCAGAGGAATTCTTCCCCGCCCTCAGGAAAGAGGAATATTCCTGCCATATCAACTTAGCTCTCTCTGTTTACTAAACAACACGGCATAAAAGCTTCCAAATAAATATAAAAAAGTATATACCAATAATATTTCATCCTGTTCGTTGACAAGTTTCAAAATTTCGATATTAAAAAATCCATAAAGTGTCACTGGGCGGTCGAGAATAGCATTTTTTTTTATTTTAGCTTCAAGTTTTCTTTCATCAGAAATTTGTTTATAAACTTGAGGTTGGACGTCCTTAGTGCGAGCTTTACTGGGTGTGCGTGCCAGACTGAAGGTGCTTCTGCCCCCTCTTGCAGCCTTCCCCAGGCACCCACCCCACAGTCTTCTCTTCCAGACTGTTTCTCAGGCTGTCACCGTCACAGTTCTGCCAGCACATACCTGTGATGAGAGCTGCCGGCATTACCAAGCCTGTCCCACCCAACATTACCAACCAACCACAACCATCCCACTCCCACCTACCATCACTGCCAACCCTAGCTCCTCCACTACCACTCACAGACACCCCCACATCCACTCCCAGTCACCACCATCACCGTCACTTCCAACCCCACCACCACCACCACTACTAGCACCCCCAACCACAACTATCAGTCCCAGCATCCACCACACCACCAAGCCCAGCCCTTCACACACTGCCACTCCCAGTTTCCCCCCACAACCATCACTCCCATTCCCAACCCCAACACTCCCCGCCCCACCACCACCGCAACACGCAGCCACTTTCAGCCCCCAACCCCAACACTTCCAGCCCCCAACCCCAACACTCCCAGCCCCCACCACCCATTCGCAGCCACCATCGCCACTTCCAGCCCCCCCCCCCCACCCCCACCACAGCCAGTCCCAGGCCCTACAACAACCACCACTCTCAACAAGCATACACATGCACCGGATATCATCACCACCTCCATGTGCTAGTATCACTAACATAAGACCTTTCAGAAATCAAAACAATCATTTAGAACTTTGTATACACATACGTCAGACCAGTTCCAGAATATGAGGTGCCAGCGCTACATATCTCGTCAAACACAAAACGGAGGTGGAGACAATCCAGAGGTAAGCCACTAGACCTCTCTAGCGGCTTTATATAACAAAGCCGTAAATTATACCTCTCGCCTCCTGCGAGAGGTATAATTTACAAGGCAATACAAACGTTATCTTGAGATCTTGAGGTTATCTTGAGATGATTTCGGGGCTTTTTTTTTTTTAGTGTCCCCGCGGCCCGGTCCTCGACCAGGCCTCCACCCCCAGGAAGCAGCCCGTGACAGATGACTAACACCCAGGTACCTATTTAACTGCTAGGTAACAGGGGCATAGGGTGAAAGAAACTCTGCCCATTGTTTCTCGCCGGCGCCTGGGATCGAACCCAGGACCACAGGATCACAAGTGCAGGGTGCTGTCCGCTCGGCCGACCGGCTCCCTTATATTATAATATAACGTAGTTATATCTCACAAACAAATTACCCTGGAACTGATGTAGCGGACAAGTTAGACGTATTTAGCATGGGAAGTACACAGACACGGGAACACAAGGAGAAACTATGGACCCGGATGACTCCTGGGGATCTTAGAACTGAGTACTAACAAGATGACATGAACGGGAACCGTCTTGTATGTCCCTAAAAACCTCCTGCCGTCCTTCCTAATTCTTCTTATGCTTCAAAGTGAAGTGGCTGAGGCAGACGCAATACACAACTTTAAATGTAGACAAGAAAATCCTTATAAGTACCAGAGTCGTGTGAGGGTCGAGCGGTGGGACTCAAGAGCTGAAGATCAACCCCCGCAAGCACAGCTTGGGAAGTCCTCACACACACACACACACACACACGTACTAGGAAGTGATGTGGTGGAGGCTGACTCCATACACAGTTTCAAATGTAGATATGATAGAGCCCAGTAGGCTCAGGAATCTGTACACCAGTTGATTGACAGTTGAGAGGCGGGACCAAAGAGCCAGAGCTCAACCCCCGCAAGCACAATTAGGTGAGTACACACACACACACACACACACACACACACACACACACACACACACACACACACGTGAGACTATGCACACGGGCGGGGAGGGCGTATAGCGTGCTCCAATGCATGTCACTGGCCGTCATAGTGAGGACCATACACAGTGAATCTACCCATGACGCCTCCCCCTCGCTTCCCCTTGCCAACAGTTACAAAAATATCCCTGAAATATGGCGGGATATACGGCTCCCTTTTAGAGGGGGAACCGTCACGTTTAACTTGACGGCGTCAGCTGATGATCCGCGACATTTACGATTGCTGGGTGTATGGGTACAGTACATGAAGACAAGGAGCTGGGATATGAGGACAGGTAACTACAATATTAGGGAGATGGACATAGTATACGAAGACAAGGAGCTGGGTCATAAGAACAAGGAGCTCGCATATGAGAATAGGATGATATATGAGGAGAGTGAAGGAACGGTGCCCGACCACTTGGACCATCTGGGATAGAACGCCGACCCTGCAAGAAGCACAGGCGTGACTCTGTTGACGAGTCCAACTGGATGAGTTTGTGTATACTAGTATTTCAAGCGTGTTCACGCGAGCTGGAATATGCGCGGACGTTTTTGTACGCGCACGAGTTTATTTGTTGTTCGTGTACCATACGCGAGTGCAGGACTAGGTTTCAATTCTGAACGTAAAAGAACGTCGTGGCGTTAATTGGAACTTGTATAACTGATCGTAGACGTGTTGTTTGGCCGCATTTCCCTCGTCTATACTTTTATTTCTATTACAGTCACACCATCTATCTATTCGGGATGCTGCCAAACATGGTATTTTACTTGTGAGCAAATTCCTAAGAAAAAAATGAGAAATTTATCTTTGCTTCAAGTTATACAAATATCATAAAACTAATAGTGGAACATCAAGTCACAGTTCAGTCATTTAAATTTGTTACACAAAATTCAACCTATTTTGTTTGCACCAGGGGAAATAAGGATGAAATAATCCGAACTACCACCAGTGATTCCGGGCCTTGGTAATGAGCAGCAAGGATCACTTGTTACAGGGGTAAATCCTGAGACACGACTACAATGGCTGATACCTGTTCCAGACAACATATATCCACGATAGCCACGTAACTACCCTTTCCTGATCCGCTCTTTGATCTGCCAAACCGTTCGTATACAAATCCAAAAGATGACCGCATAATTCCTGGAGATAAACGCCTTTCAGACCGTCGCTCTGACCAAAATAATGATGTCGGAAGAGGAAAGGGGACGAATAGGAGGATAGACGCGGAGGGACAGAAGGAATAGGGAAAGAGGATGGCAGTAAGGAGTGAGACACCGTCTGTATTAGTTGAGCAGTTTGCTCATTAGTCCAGCTGGGAGTCCCTCCACTCCACATGGTGGGGCTAAACACCCGCCTTACTCCCACTAAACCCCAAACCCAACAAGGGAGGTGGGAATGTGAACATTTAACTGCTTTTCGGGAAGTATTCATCTGCTACCTGGAATACGATGAAATCCCCAATACATTAACCAGAATTCAGTCTGGTAGTGTGGCTCAATCAGTTAGTGTGTACATTCACTACTTGTGTGGTGAGAGAGAGAGAGAGAGAGAGAGAGAGAGAGAGAGAGAGAGAGAGAGAGAGAGAGAGAGAGAGAGAGAGAGAGAGAGAGAGAGAGAGAGAGAGAGAGAGAGAGAATGAATTTGTGCGCACTTATGTGTGTATTCATCTAGTTGTATTAACCTAGTTGTGCTTGCGGACTTGAGCTTTGCTTTTTCGGCCCGCCTCCCAACTGTCAATCAATCAACTCCCCCCCCCCCCCCCACGCACACACAAACACACCCAGGAAGCAGCCCGTAACAGCTGTCTAACCTATTTAGTACTAGGTAAGAGGGGCATCAGAGTGAAAGAAACTCTGCCCACTTGTTTTCCGCCATCGCTGGGTATCGAATTCGGACCCTAGGATATAACGAGTCCCAAGCGCTGTCCAATCAGGTACAGGGCCCCCACAGGTACCTTGTGTGTGTGTGTGTGTGTGTGTGTGTGTGTGTGTGTGTGTGTGTGTGTGTGTGTGTGTGTGTGTGTGTGTGTGTGTGTGTGTGTGTGTGTGTGTACCAAACGACACCAAAACAATCGACAGATACAGCGAAAACAGAAGACTGGACAGCGGCGAGGCACTATACATGAAGCAAACCAAGCCATTTATCAATAGCCAAATAGCACCAAATTATATATATATATATATATATATATATATATATATATATATATATATATATATATATATATATATATATATATATATATATATATATATATATATATTACATGTATCTTTAAAGGCAGGAGCATATTTTTCCTTAATTAGCTTCTTAATTACTTTCTCAGTGTTTCTCGCGAGTTACCCGGTGAAAAGCGTCGAAAAAGCACATGAGACGCTAATTAATGCAAGAATTATCTGGTTCTCAACGGAACTTGTATAAAAGAAAGCATGCTGTCATATTACGCCTTTCTAGTTGCAGGGTACTAGAACTAGAGTGGTAGAGTGGTGTGTGTGTGTGTGTGTGTGTGTGTGTGTGTGTGTGTGTGTGTGTGTGTGTGTGTGTGTGTGTGTGTGTGTGTGTGTGTGTGTGTGTGTATTCTCCTAGTTGTGCTTGCGGGGGTTGAGCTCTGCTCTTTCGGCCCGCCTCTCAACTGTCAATCAATCAACTGTTACTACATTTTTTACACACACACAAACATACTCACGAGGGGAAAGACGATCCAAGACATAATGGAATACATCACACAAAAGTGTAAGGAGGCAGCAGACAAGTTTGTCCCGGTCCAAAAGGAATGACAACGAAATGCAGATGAGAAACTCATGGTTTAATCAGAGATGTAAGCTAGCAAAACAACAAAGTACAAGGACATGGAGAAACTATAAAAATAACAGGACACTTGAGAGCAGAGAAAGATACCAGAGCGCCAGGAATGAATACGTCAGGGTGAGAAGAGAGGCAGAAAGGCAATACGAAAATGATATCGCAAGCAAGGCAAAGACAATCTAAATTGCTGAACAACCACACCAGGAGAAACACAACAGTGAAGGAACAGGTAATGAAACTGAGGATAGGGGCAGACAGATTCACTACAAACGACAAGGAAGTGTGCGAGGAACTGAATAAGAAATTCCAGGAGGTCTTCACATTAGAGCAAGGAGAAGTTCCAGAGATTAGAAAGGGACTAATTAACTAAGCACCGCTAGAAGAGTTTGGGATTACCAGTTGGGATGTAAGGAAGCTTTTGCTATTGCTGGATGTGACAAAGCCTATAGGCCCGGATGGAATCTCACCATGGATACTAAAGGAAGGTGCAGAAGCATTGTGTCTACCACACTCTATAGTGTATAACAAATCACTGGAAACAGGTGAACTGCCAAAAACTTGGAAGACGGCTTATGTAGTCCAGATATACAAGAAGGGGGATAAACAGGAGGCACTGAACTACAGGCCAGTATCCGTAACTTAAATACCATGCAAGCTGATGAAAAAGATTGTACGAAAAAAAGCTAGAGGAACATCTGGATCGAAAGAACTTTGTAACACATCAGCATGGGTTCAGGGATGGCAAGTCCTGCCTCACAGGATTAATTGAATTCTACGACCAGGCAAGAGAGGGGTGGGCAGACTGCATACTTCTGGATTACCAGAAAGCCTTTGACACAGTACCACACACGAGACTAGTGCTAAACCTAAGCAACAGAAGTCAGTGAGTCACTGTGAGAGGTGAGGTCTCAGATTGGCGAGACGTCACAAGTGGAGTCCCACAGGGGTCAGTCCTTGGGACTATACTGTTTCTGATATATGTAAATGATCTCCCAGAGGGAATAGAATAGTTTCTCTTATTGTTTGCTGATGATGCAAAAATTATGAGGAGGATTAAGGCAGAGAAAGATAGTATGAGGCTACAAGATGACCTAGACAAATGAACGAATGGTCCAACAAATGGCCACTAAATTTCAACCCGAATAAATGTAAAGTAATGAAACTAGGCGGTGGAAACAGGAGGGCAGACACACTGTTTCAATTTAATTTTAATTTTCTTTCACTTCATTTACATATCTTTGTTTACACACTGAATTTTATATATATTATATATATATATATATATATATATATATATATATATATATATATATATATATATATATATATATATATATATATATATATATATATATATATATATATATATATATATATATATATATATATATATATATATATAATATATATATATATATATATATATATATATATATATATATATATATATATATATATATATATATATATATATATATAGACAAAGCTCGTTTTCTGTAAAATTTTATATATCGACCAAAAGAATGAGAATTTTGAAACTATGATAAATCAATACCAGGAAATGAGATAGAGAGACGTATGGAAGCGAGTAGCAGCAGCGTGGGGGGTGGGGAAGGGAAGACAGGGGTGGGGACAAGGGACGACAGGGGTGGGGACAAGGGACGACAGGGGTGGGGACAAGGGACGACAAGGGTAGGGACAAGGGAAGACAGGGGTGGGGACAAGGGAAGACAGGGGTGGGGACAAGGGAAGACAGGGGTGGGGACAAGACAGGGGTGGGGACAAGGGAAGACAGGGGTGGGGACAAGGGAAGACAGGGGTGGGGACAAGGGAAGACAGGGGTGGGGACAAGGGAAGACAGGGGTGGGGGACAAGGGAAGACAGGGGTGGGGACAAGGGAAGACAGGGGTGGGGACAAGGGACGACAGGGGTGGGGACAAGGGACGACAGGGGTGGGGACAAGGGACGCCAGGGGTGGGGACAAGGGAAGACAGGGGTGGGGACAAGGGACGCCAGGGGTGGGGACAAGGGAAGACAGGGGTGGGGACAAGGGAAGACAGGGGTGGGGGACAAGGGAAGACAGGGGTGGGGACAAGGGAAGACAGGGGTGGGGACAAGGGACGACAGGGGTGGGGACAAGGGAAGACAGGGGTGGGGACAAGGGAAGACAGGGGTGGGGACAAGGGAAGACAGGGGTGGGGACCAGGGAAGACAGGGGTGGGGGACAAGGGACGCCAGGGGTGGGGGACAAGGGAAGACAGGGGTGGGGACAAAGGAAGACAGGGGGGGGACAAGGGACGACAGGGGTGGGGACAAAGGAAGACAGGGGGGGGGGGACAAGGGACGACAGGGGTGGGGACAAGAGGAGGCAGGGAAGACACTGCCGCTAACGAAGGAGGATCTTTTCAGCAGTATAGTGGACGACGCTCATGAATTGCTCTGCAATAACCGTAAACTTGAAGTCACTTGTTCCTCGCCAGTGATCACCTGGGGATCTTCCTCAATGGCTGCCAGTAACTGCCCCATCCTTCAACGGATTACCACGCTTCGCCAAGAAACTTACATTAACAACTCCAGTTCCAAGTTAACTTACACTGCGACATTCATCTTTGACACAGTTCGATCCAGGACTTAATAATACTTTAGGAAAACAAAGAGGAACACGCAAGACCTTGCACATAAATCTTGACAATTTTCTAGGACCAAAAACAACAAATATACAAGGAAAGACTTTGTATATATATACGTATGTAACAAATATACAAGGAAAGACTTTGTATATATATACGTATGTAACAATTATTCAGATTCGTTTACTGTATTGTGATTCACTGGGAAAAATACTCGGGCCAAATAAAACTCGAATAGAAACCAGCTGGAGAACATTTTAGGAACGTTTCTGCTTTTATTGTGTGAATGGAAAGGTTATTTAAATAAACGTTCCCGGCTTTATTGCAGGGAACCACATCTGGCTTGTCTATATGACGGATATCTAACATGAAACTATTGCCTAAAACATTGTGAGCTTACGCCAGTGTGTAAGTATTACCCTCCAATTAGACAGGCAGACTAAGCAACAGGAGAGGGGCGCACGTTCGCGCGCGTCCACTAAACTAAATCCCAACTCGTTCGACGCATAACGACCAATAACAGGACGGACGGTTGTTTGGATTTAGGGTAGTTAATCGCAGGAGTATGAGGATCATTAGTCACACGGCTGCCTCGTTATGTGCGCCAGTCTTCCTAACATACTGCAAGACGACGATGAGAAGGGGGAGGTGGTCGTAATGGAGGAGAATGAGGGGGAAAGGCGCGTTGAAGGATGGCAGGCAGGGTAGGGAGAGGACAGGCACGAGGGCTAGGAGGAGGGGACAGGCACGAGGGCCAGGAGGAGGGGACAGGCAGGATGGCCAGGAGGAGGGGACAGGCAGGAGGGCCAGGAGGAGGGGACAGAGGGATGGGGGACAGGGAGGAGACAGGGTGATGGGGGACAGAGAGGAGGACCAGGAGAAGAGGACAAGGTGTTGGAGGACAGGGACAACACGAGCCATAGCCAGTCTGGCCTATAGCTCGGTTTGTATATAAACCTCTCAACTACAACCATCTGGTAGGAGAAATATCTGATACCAAACAGTGCCCACCTGGTTGGTGAGATGAATGACCTCTGTGATCTTCAGATGATGAGTGTTGATGTTGCTTCTTTATGATGATCCACTGAGGGGGTTTACCTGATGAGCTGAAGTATGATTATCTACCGGGAGGTTAAGCTCATCAATTAAGAGTCATACAGTGTGTTGATCTTTTCTTTGTTGCCCAAAAGTATGAATCTGGCCATGTTTTGAATGGAATTAAATAATCCAGCCCACTCTATTAAGCTCGCGATGGAATTTTAGCAAAATAATTCTCTATAATTTGAGGATGCTTCCATTTATAAATTTAAGGATAACTTTAAGTTTCCGTTATACATGTAATGGAAAACTATTGGCCAACGTGTACATTCTACTCATGTAGCCACGAGAGTAAAACATTGTTTTCATCCAAAATGTTTTGAGCACCAGGAATATAGAGCTCAGAACAACACGTAAATTCCGAACTAAATGTCATATACCAGAGTAGTTAGAGTAGTTAGTAAATGGAATGCAGTAGCAAGTTATGCGATGGAGGCTGACTCCATACACAGTTTCAAATGTAGATATAATAGAGCTCGATAAGCTCGGGAATCTGTACACCAGTAGATTGAAGGTTGGGAGGCGGGACCAAAGAGCCAAAGCTCAACCCCCGTAGGCTCAACAGAGTGAGTACACACACGCGCGCGCGCGCGCACACACACACACACACACACACCTTTATAACTATTAAAGCTCATTTATCAGAAAACCATTCCACAACCATTTCAAAACCTATATCTTAAACTGAGCCGCTATCCCAGAACTGCTTAAGTTTTAGTTTTAGCTTAGAGTAATAGTTTGGAATCCTGTACGACGACCTGAGGTGAGATGTGGAGCCACATACAGTATTCCCTGCACGTTTAATAAATGCCACGCACATGGCCTCATTCACCCGCTGCCTGTTAATCTGCCTCCCTGCCCGCCACTCACAACAAATTTTATTTATTTTCTCAGCATTACAGCCTCCGACTCCTGCCCCCCACCCCTGTCGCTCGCGCCATTATCTCCACCATTCTCGGTGAGAATGATACAATGTGCGACTCATTCGTCTTTGATGACGTGCTTTTGGAAGCATCAATTAGGATTCAAAAAGTAGGCATTTTGTAGTTCAAATGTCTGGATAATGACGTTCCCCTGTAAGATGTTGCTGTAATGTTTAAGCATTGCTTAAATAATAAGGCTTCTTCACTCACACGTCAACTCACATCTTGATTAGTGTTAAAGTATCACATTGATATGAAATATTATTAACTATTCCTGCATTTTTACGATATACTTTTGCTTTCTAAACTACCTCATCTCCTCTACATGTTCACTTCCAATCCTCACCTCTATATATATATATATATATATATATATATATATATATATATATATATATATATATATATATATATATATATATATATATATATATATATATATATATATATATATATATATATATATATATATATATATATATATATTACCTGAGGGTCACTAACACTAGAGGACTAGGACAGGAAGGCGGCGGCTTGTCGAAGGTCCATACATACATACAAAGACAAAAGAACATCAAAACACAAACAAGCAAAACAGGAAGCCAGGCGTAAACATACATACCCAAACCTCGTCATGTAGGGACGGAGGCAAAAGCAATATGCTCGGGGCAATAAAAACAGAATCCGGGAGAGATGGCATTGGAAACACATTCTACACCTCACACTAACACTGAGTCCCACCCGGGGGCCTCCCAACACTCCCGCATCACTTTAATAACAAATATGTCTACATAATAATAATAATAATAATAATAATAATAATAATAATAATAATAATAATAAAATACCCCACTAGGAACACACAGAGATCACACTAGCGTGATGCATCAAATGAACAAATCCACAAGGGCCGTGACGAGGATTCGAACCTGCGTCCGGGAGCATCCCAGACACTGTCTTAATCGACTGAGCTACGACAGGGTTAAAAGTCGATTAAGGCAGTGTCTGGGATGCTCCCGGACGCAGGTTCGAATCCTCGTCACGGCCCTTGTGGATTTGTTCACCCCACTTGGACTATAGGTGGGGTGCGAACCTGCGGCCCCGGCACTGCCAAGCCACATACTGAACCACTAGACCATCTCGACTTGTAAAAGTCATCAAACCGGATGCCAACTGAAATCACAGTAAGTCTGGAGGTCTCTACTGAAGCCAGTCCGAATGTTTAAGTATGACCCACTAGCACTCGAAGGGCAGAGTGGATTTTCTCATTGATATCTATCAGGTTAATGTGATTTCTGTATGTTAATAATAATAACAATAACGTAGGCTGTTAATAACGAAGATGGACAGGAGGAATACAATAAAAATAAGGGGATGTGCAAGACCTACTGTAAGGGAGCTGATTGCTTGAGTTAGTGATGGAAGGAGGTAACCCCGTTTTCTCTCACAGTACATCTCACTTAAAACCCAAACATCTACAACTGTTATTAATTTCGTAGTGAAACGTTAATGCGAAAATGATGTACATATATTATTCCTACCATTAATATTATTACTAGTCATTAATAATATCATTATAAGCATTAATATTAATAATATTAACACAGAGAAATCGCGGTAACATGATATATCAGTGAGAAAATTCACAGGAGCCGTGATGAGGATTCGAACCTATACACTGGGTGTTCCCAGATGCATGCTCTAGACGACTAGGCCACAACATGGTCAAAAGAACCACGCCACGATTCAACAAATTGGTTCAAAGTATTAATTAGACGTCTGGATTAGATGTTCAGATTAATCCTAATCATTAGACGTTGAGATGTAAGTCTCGTCCTACCCACACACTCAGACCTTCACAAAGCACTCAGGAGTGTGTGAAAGACTTGGTGTAATTTCTTTACAGAAATTTCACAAATACACAAGTGTGGGTTTTTATCCTATGTTATTATGTCTTTGAGAAGGCATTACCATTACTTAAAAATATTGTAATAAAATCAAGAAATAAATATGTAGATAGGTAATATGAACTTTATTACTGCCAAATACAACGCAGCTGTAAATTACTCAAAACTTCCCTTTTCTAAAAAATACATTCTCTTAAAAGAAACGTTTATCTTGCGTTAAATAAATAATTTATTATTTATCTTGCGTCGAATAATTTCATAGGTATTTTCATTACATAAAGAGCATCCAGTGGTGGGTGTACAGGAACATCTGGTGAAGATCACCCACTGGTGAGTGCACATGAACATCTGGTGAAGATCACCCACTGGTGAGTGCACATGAACATCTTGTAAAGACGATCCACATGTGGGTGTCCAAGAACCTCTGTCTGTCTCTCTCTCTTAAAGCGTACCCAGACGTCACTACCAACAAATTGAGCAAAAAATTATCAAATACAGAGTGTGTGTGCAAATGGTGTTGACGATGGTGACGACGATAGTGCCAATAGTGAAAACAGTAGTGACGAAGATGACAGTGTCAATGATAAGTAATTATCAAAGGAAGGCAACAAGCCGGGAAGGGTTACGATGATAGTGATGGTGATGCTGCTAACGCCGATGGTGACGACAATGATGGTGACGTCGATAGTGACGATGCTAATAACTCTGCAAGTCTCAGGAATGTACACAGGTAATCAATACCGAACCCAAGCGCAAATGAAAGTTTCTTCACTAAATTAAAAAAAAGAATCCTCACAATGGAAACCTGTATTAAACCTGCCTCCAGTTACCCCTCTTGCAAGCATTATGGTTGGAAATCCAGTTATGCGGAGAAGTAACAGCACCTCAATGACTAGGAGCGTGAAGACGGCCTGAGGTTGGGGACCTTGCCCAGGTCCTGTGTACAGCTTGGCCGGCCTATACACCACCAGGTACACTGAGGACAACTACTTATAAACACCAAGAGTGACAGCGTCGTTATAGGCCATTGTCCCCACCCGCCCGCAGGAAAATTGTCCCATCCGCCCAAGGAAAATTGTGTCCCACCGCCTATATCGTAAACTCTGCCAAAGGCTTATTATATAAATTGTGTGCCGTGAGAATACTTCCCCCAAGACATTTTCTTCGTTGGGGGGAAAAGGGGAAATTTTCTCGCCGCTGGGTTCAGGTGAAGCGAATGATATTAGAGCGTCGCCCACGTCGTGACGGAGAAATTAAACTTGTTGTGAGTAGCGGAGAGTGGGAGGGAGTGCCTGATAGTCCACCTCACACCTCACTCTAGCTAACACCTTCACTGGCGGGACTGTCTGATAGTCTACCTCACACCTCACTGTAGCTAACACCTTCACTGGCGGGAGTGTCTGATAGTCTACCTCACACCTCACTCTAGCTAACACCTTCACTGGCGGGAGTGTCTGATAGTCTACCTCATACCTCACTCCAGCTAACACCTTCGCGGGCTGGAGTACCTGATAGACCACCTCATACCTCATACCTAACACCTTCGCTGGCTGCATCGCCCGCACCACATACCTTCCACAACACTACTTACTTATTTAAGTTGCCATATTCTCAACAGCGTCTGATACCTTAACACATAAGACACAAGTATTTTTTAGGAATATTCCTGGACGCTGCTAAGCCTCTGGCTGGCCCACTAAGTGTTAACCATTTCTGGCCTACTTAGGCGGTAGATGATTCATGCGTTGGCTTCAGTAGGATGATATCCATTCGAGAAAAGGATATTTACGAACAGATCGTTATCTAAACATAGAATAAACAACTAGGAATTTGTACCTTGGATTATTCGATTGTGAATTGATCATATTTTGTATTCCTACCGACGTAACACACACAGAATAAAGGAATGTGATAATCAGACTTTCACCATAGACATAACTGATGATCTCATTAATTATAATCTCGTTCAGGTGTTATATTTTACTCTTTGTTCACCATCCACTTACACAGTCAATACTTCCATCCGTTCTTCCATCAGCTTGCATGCATACTCCACGTAGAAGGATCAATAAAGGATCTTGCTAACTCAGCTTCATCACACAACACAGCTTCAACACACAACTCAGCTTCATCACACAACACAGCTTCATCACACAACTCAGCTTCATCACACAACTCAGCTTCATCACACAACTCAGCTTCATCACACAACACAGCTTCATCACACAACTCAGCTTCATCACACAACACAGCTTCATCACACAACACAGCTTCATCACACAACACAACTTCATCACACAACACAACTTCATCACACAACACAACTTCATCACACAACTCAGCTTCATCACACAACTCAGCTTCATCACACAACTCAGCTTCATCACACAACTCAGCTTCATCACACAACACAACTTCATCACACAACACAACTTCATCACACAACTCAGCTTCATCACACAACTCAGCTTCATCACACAACTCAGCTTCATCACACAACTCAGCTTCATCACACAACACAGCTTCATCACACAACACAGCTTCATCACACAACTCAGCTTCATCACACAACACAACTTCATCACACAACTCAGCTTCATCACACAACTCAGCTTCATCACACAACTCAGCTTCATCACACAACTCAGCTTCATCACACAACTCAGCTTCATCACACAACACAACTTCATCACACAACTCAGCTTCATCACACAACACAACTTCATCACACAACACAGCTTCATCACACAACTCAGCTTCATCACACAACTCAGCTTCATCACACAACTCAGCTTCATCACACAACACAACTTCATCACACAACTCAGCTTCATCACACAACACAGCTTCATCACACAACTCAGCTTCATCACACAACACAACTTCATCACACAACACAACTTCATCACACAACTCAGCTTCATCACACAACACAGCTTCATCACACAACACAGCTTCATCACACAACTCAGCTTCATCACACAACACAGCTTCATCACACAACACAACTTCATCACACAACTCAGCTTCATCACACAACACAACTTCATCACACAACACAGCTTCATCACACAACTCAGCTTCATCACACAACACAGCTTCATCACACAACACAGCTTCATCACACAACTCAGCTTCATCACACAACACAACTTCATCACACAACTCAGCTTCATCACACAACTCAGCTTCATCACACAACACAGCTTCATCACACAACACAGCTTCATCACACAACTCAGCTTCATCACACAACACAGCTTCATCACACAACTCAGCTTCATCACACAACTCAGCTTCATCACACAACTCAGCTTCATCACACAACACAGCTTCATCACACAACACAGCTTCATCACACAACACAGCTTCATCACACAACTCAGCTTCATCACACAACACAACTTCACACAACACAGCTTCATCACACAACACAGCTTCATCACACAACTCAGCTTCATCACACAACACAGCTTCATCACACAACACAGCTTCATCACACAACACAGCTTCATCACACAACTCAGCTTCATCACACAACTCAGCTTCATCACACAACACAACTTCATCACACAACACTTCGCACTGCTAATACCAACCACGAGATAGTTAAATGGAAGAAGAAATATGCGAACACTTATCAGAGCATTGTTACGCAACACAAATAAACATTGACAAACATGCAATTAATGATGGAAAATCCGAGGACCATTCTTAGGTCATTATTTCTTGAAGCCGTAGGCCTAGTTGTCTTGAGCAACTTGAGCAGAGACATGAGCAGGATAAGTGGGCAACTGAGCGCCAGCCTTCCACCAGATATTAATCTAGGAAAGTGGCCATGAGTTATGAGCTTGGGAGTACGCAAGTAAGACGACGGGAAATGAGGCCAAGAAGACGATCTCTTCTCTTATGTTTTCGGACAATAACTCTTGTTTATCCAGCTCTCTCCCTCTTACAGCCTAGGATAATGAGCATGTTATCCAACGCCTTCCGTTCAATATCCTAGGAGAAAAGTCTTTAGCTAGCATCTACTCATTTTCTCCTATAACCTGTCGTTACACAGACATGCTTGGCTAATAAAACTCTTTGCAGTCATCTGTCCATGCAGTTATCTTGTCCTCCAAGATAACGACCAATGTTTGTGCTTCGTTTATTACATTATATTCAAGAACCTCCCAGAATATAAACATTTTCCTTTATCTCAAAAATAACTTCCCCTGAAAACTTTGTCGAGCCTCAAGGTAATTCCATGTACATCCCTGGCCATAATGATAACCTGGGATAGCGTCCCTCTTTGTTTAGGGGCCGGGATAACGACCCAAGTTGATCCAGCTCCGGGCCCTGACTGGCAGCCACTGGAGACATCATCAGACACACTCATTATGTTCACCGCTGCCCCGAGATGCTGCCACTGGCGACCTGAGACCACTGTCTCCACCAGTTACGACGCCTCCGTCTCCAGTACCCACTCCTCCAGCCCCTGCCACCCACACCTCCAGCCCCCGCCACCCACACCTCCAGCCCCCGCCACCCACACCTTCCAGCCCCCGCCACCCACACCTTCCAGCCCCCGCCACCCACACCTCCAGCCCCCGCATCTTCCAGCCCCCGCCACCCACACCTCCAGCCCCCGCATCTTCCAGCCCCCGCCACCCACACCTCCAGCCCCCGCCACCCACACCTCCAGCCCCCGCATCTTCCAGCCCCCGCCACCCACACCTCCAGCCCCCGGCACCCACACCTCCAGCCCCCGCATCTTCCAGCCCCCGCCACCCACACCTCCAGCCCCCCGCATCTTCCAGCCCCCGCCACCCACACCTCCAGCCCCCGGCACCCACACCTCCAGCCCCCGCCACCCACACCTCCAGCCCCCGCCACCCACATCTCCAGCCTCCGCCACCCACACCACCAACCCCCGCCACCCACACCTCCAGCCCCCGGCACCCAAACATTCCAGTACCAGCAACCCAAACATTCCAGCCCCCGGCACCCAAACATTCCAGTACCAGCAACCCAAACATTCCAGCCCCCGGCACCCAAACATTCCAGTACCAGCAACCCAAACATTCCAGCCCCCGGCACCCAAACATTCCAGTACCAGCAACCCAAACATTCCAGCCCCCGGCACCCAAACATTCCAGTACCAGCAACCCAAACATTCCTGCATGTACAATAAGCTTTATTTTCAGATATTCACTTATCACTGGCCACTCAAACATGTCACTAATATCAACTTGTTGTACATTATGGAATAAAACAAGTAGTCACCAGCGGGAGAGAGCCTCCGCTGAATACTTGGAATTATGAAGGAATTACTGTCACAGAGAGATGGGTGACTGACAAGCATTTTAAATCCTGTTGAAATCAAATCTGTGTTACATGAGCTGTGAGTTCCGCGTGACTTTTATCCATAATAACCCCAAATTCTGTTGATGTAAACTGCTGACGGTGAGCACAATTCTGTAACTTCAAGGTATAACTATATTAGTTATCTTCTCGTCATCATAATATAACGATGTATGTTTTGTCCAGACCATCCTCCTAAAATATAGCAACTAGGAGTAAATAACTTGTATGGTAACTATGTTGTCGAAAGTGCCCAAATATATATCTTGAGGTTATCTTGAGATGATTTCGGGGCTTTAGTGTCCCTTCGGCCCGGTCCTCGACCAGGCCTCCACCCCCAGGAAGCAGCCCGTGACAGCTGACTAACACCCAGGTACCTATTTTACTGCTAGGTAACAGGGGCATAGGGTGAAAGAAACTCTTCCCATTGTTTCTCGCAGGCGCCCGGGATCGAACCCGGGACCACAGGATCACAAGTCCAGTGTGCTGTCTGCTCGGCTGACCGGCTCCTTAGACTGGTACGTTGGACCAATAGTTACTCTTGAGTACTATCATTTCAGGAGGATGGGCTGGTTTTGTCTATATCTGCAACCCATCCTCCTGTTTACATAGTAGTTTGTGTAACCATGTGCACCATAGTACAAAGATTGACGTACTAAGCAATTAGATAGTAGAACTGCGTACTATTCACTTTATAAAATTCGAAGAAATGAAGGTAAGGACACGCACTCGTCCTAAGTACCCGCATCTTGTGTGTTAATTACCCGCACCATCCGTTCTGACCACCAGCATATTTTGTCTTTACTACCCGCATATTCCGAGCTACTCACACTCTCTCAAGTCCATCACTGAACCAACACTTGGGCTTAGCTTAAGTCCCTTCACCGCCCACCTCGGGTGGCGCCGTGTCTGGGGGCATCGCCCTCAATACCGTCACCACGCCAGCAGGGTCCAGGGGCCCGATTCACGAAAGCACTTACGCAAACACGTACGAACCTGTACATCTTTCTCAATCTTTGGCGGCTTTGTTTCCAATTATTAAACAGTTAATGAGCTCCGAAGCACCAGGAGGCTGTTTATAACAATAACAACAGTTGATTGGGAAGTTTTCATGCTTGTAAACTGTTTAATAAATGTAACCAAAGCCGTCAAAGATTGAGGAAAGATGTACACGTTCGTAAGTGTTTGCGTAAGTGCTTTCGAGAATCTGGCCACCAGGCAGCCTGCCTTACCCACCACGCCACGGGGTTGGGTGTGGTGGGTGGGTAGGGGTGGAGAGAGAACAGGGTGAGGGACAGTCTGGCGTTAAACGGTAAGCTAAGAATTGGGTGGGGGTGGTGGAGGAGGGACACTTGTGGGGGTGGGGGTGGTGGAGGGGGGACACGAATGGGGGAGTGGGGGAGGAGGGACACGGGTGAGAGAGAGCCTGGCGCTAAGTGCCAATGTGCGAGACAAAAATATCACATTGACAATATGCATGTCCCAATATCGGACATGTGTTGCTTCCCTCAGCTCGCACCTGATTGGAGGCTCAGTCATCCTCTGGCGAGTGTTACCATCGCAGCCAGGAGCCACCCACCACACGCAGCCAGGAGCCACCCACCACACGCAGCCAGGAGCCACCCACCACACGCAGCCAGGAGCCACCCACCACACGCAGCCAGGAGCCACCCACCACATCCTCCTGGTAACCGCTGCACTCATAACATCCTTACCCGACGCATTTGTTCCAGTTGGGATCGCTGCCCCTCACACCACCTGAGCCGTCACTGATGCGCACTCGCTCGTGCGGCCCCCAGCATGCTCAAGTGATTTGATGAAATATCTGCGTCCAAAATAGTCACGAGCACTGTAAACATTGGGGGTTAAGACTCAGACGACTTTCTAATACTTTTGTAGTCTGTGGCTGAGTGGTTATGGTACTGGACATGCCAAGGGGCCTGGAAACCCTGGCTGACCGAGTTCGAATCCTTCAGGAATCAAGAGTTTCGTGATATAAAGAGTTTTAAGGAGAGATGGTTGATATAACACGTATTGGCCTGGACAGGAAAATATACAAATCCCTCTTAAATCAAACTATGGAGACATCACTATTATAAGAGTTAAGGAACTAAATCGGCACCGCGAAAAATATATCAAATACGGGATGAAAACTAGACCATTGATATACCGGAATGGATTCTCCAAGATGGTACAAGGACAAGGGGAAAACCTGCACCTAAGTGGGTATGTGCACTTTGTACATACCCAGACACCAAGTGAGCAGGTAAGGCTCAAAACGACGATGACAAAGACATAAGCCACGACGACGACGACGACGACCCCCACCACCACGACGACGACGACGACGACGGCGACGACGACAACGACGACGACCACCACCACCACCACCACCACGACGACAACGACGACGACCACCACGACGACTAGAGTCACCAGTTGCGCTAACATCTCTACAGCATTTGTGTTAAAGATTAATTTAGAAAATATGGTTTAAAAAAGAACGGAGTTAAAGGCTGCGGCCAATATAATGAACAAAGACTTGGAATATATATAAATGTTTTCAGCTTGATCCCCAAGATCTATACAGGGTAACAAAGATGTTCACTTTACATCAACCAGAGACCCACGAGGAGTTCAATTTACAATGTTCACACACCATTGTAGAGGAGACGTGTTTCCTATTTATACAAGATGCAAAATAATTGCCATATGTGTTAAATGTGTTAAGTTAACGTTAGCTTACATTATTCTTCACAAGAAATTTACAATTTCTTCGTTAAAACTCCAGCTCTTGAGTGGAAAATTTACACGGTGGGAAAATATGCAGCCACTATTTTTTTAACCGTTTGTTTTGTGTAAGCTTTCGCACATTTAACCATGGCGGAGGAAGTCTTGAGAAAGGGGAGTGGGAAAGACTGGTGCAGGTTCAGGTGACAGTGGCTGATAGCTTCAATTCCAGGCGTTATGAGGTTTTAGAAGCCGGTAAAAAGATTCAATTTAACACTAAGACTAAAAGGATTCGGGTAGTCCCAGAGCGGGTGTGGAGGAGAGCCTGGTTATGGCGCTGCCACGGTACGAGGTCGTTTAGTCTCCCGGGACGCTGCTAATTCTCCAGTTTGTGTTAGTAACTTAAGAAAACTCTCCTTCCCCTTCTGATCCTTGGCGCTCAAGGTGCCACTATACACACAACCAACACAACACTTGTAACCCCAATTAGACTGTTTTACAGGAACTTCTTTTCGACGACTCATAAAACGGAGGAAAGGGTCCTGAAAGATATTGTTGATAGGAACGTTGTCCCTACAGACAAAAATCAGAAAATACAATTGATAATTTATTATAAAACCAAAGAATCGGCCAATCTACTTATAAAAAAACTCCCCACACCAAGCATAACGCTTTGAAGGAGACCAACGTCGTCTATGCCTTTAAATGCCCACTTGGGGACTGTAAGCCCCAAAGAACTCAGTATATAGGCAAGACAACAACGTCTCTTTCTAGGCGACTAACAATGCATAAGCAACAAGGAGCCATCAAATAACACATAATCACTTCTCACAACCAGACCATCACCAGAGAAATCTTAACAAACAACACAGAAATATTGAGAAGATTCGTGTTTGAATTATTAATCTTACCTTTTCGGTCATATTCAACAATATATATATATATATTATATATATATATATATATATATATATATATATATACCTGGTTGATGGGGGTACTGGGAGTTCTTCTACTCCTGACTTTTTTTTTTTTTGAGATATATACAAGAGTTGTTTCATTCTTGTACTTGTGAGAGTTTGGTCCAGCAGGCTGTTGCTTGGAGCGGCCCGCAGGCCCACATACCCACCACAGCCCGGTTGATCCGGCACTCCTTGGAGGAAACAATCTAGTTTCCTCTTGAAGATGTCCACGGTTATTCCGACAATATTTCTTATGCTTGCTGGGAGGGTGTTGAACAACCGTGGACCTCTGATGTTTATACAGTGTTCTCTGATTGTGCCTATAGCACCCCTGCTCTTCACTCTTCATATATATATACATATGTATGTATAACATACACATATACTTACAGTCACATGTATGAATGTGTGTATGTTATAAGACTGCCTTCAACACACAAAGTACCAGCCACTTCTCACACTTCACCATAGTCTATTATCATCATCATCATCATCATCATTATCATCATCATCATCATCATTATTATCATCATCATCATTGTTTAAAGACCGCAGACAGTGAAGACATTTGAGCCGTGTTGGCAGGCGGGGACCAAGTGATACGTCACACTCCAGTGTCCACATTCACAACTTTTCAAGAAAGACCCATTTTTTCTTCTTTCCTTCACAAGGCGTTAAGCTTCGCCTGATACAAGGGACAAGTGTAATATTCCTCTCTCAATCCCACCCCTCCCTTCCCCCCTACCACCGACTCTTCCACCCCCACACCCCCCTACCACCGACTCTTCCACCCCCACACCCCCTACCACCGACTCTTCCACCCCCCCCACACCCCCTACCACCGACTCTTCCACCCCCACACCCCCTACCACCAACTCTTCCACCCAACACCCCCCTACCACCGACTCTTCCACCCCCACACCCCCCTTACCACCGACTCTTCCACCTCCACACCCCCTACCACCGACTCTTCCACCTCCACACCCCCTACCACCGACTCTTCCACCTCCACACCCCCCTACCACCGACTCTTCCCACCCCCACACCCCCTACCACGACTCTTCCACCTCCACACCCCCTACCACCGACTCTTCCACCCCCACACCCCTACCACCGACTCTTAGACCCCCTACCACCGACTCTTCCCCCCACACCCCCTACCACCGACTCTTCCACCCCCACACCCCTACCACCGACTCTTCCACCCCCCACACCCCCTACACCGACTCTTAGACCCCTACCGCCGCTCTTCCACCCCCCACACCCCCTACCACCGACTCTTAGACCCCCTACCGCCGACTCTTCCACCCCCACACCCCCTACCGCCGACACCTCCCTCCCCACGACCTCTCCGGAACACTTCCCTCAACGTACGAACTTGTTACAAACTCTATGATTATACGCCAAGTTTAAGGATCCAGAAGTTAAAACAAAAACGCAGAAGCGAACAGAGCGAGGCTTCGCCACTGTCCCTGGACATACGCCCTTACAGCGAGACTAGAATAATTGACTTATTCCATGGAAAATGTTATGGGGAGCTTCCCCACTTTTTTTTCATTAATATATTAGGTACATCTGCATTTGTGCAGCTACCCTAGACCATACGAAGGGGAGTACACTGTGTCAAAAAGCTAACTACGTGATGCTAGATATCCCCATCACACAGGATGGTTAGTCATACCGTGATAAGCAGTTTGTACTGGCAGACTCCGGGTGCATTATGAGGATATCATCAACACAAGAGTGAATAAGGTAGCAGTGGTACTAAAAGTCCCCATCTCGCAGGATGGTTAGTCATACGGGGCCATATGTTCAGTAGCCTGCACTGGCAAATTTTGGGTACACTGTGAGGATATCTTCAAGAACACGAAAGTGAATAAATTAATTGCAAAGCTCCAGGTACCTCATGCGAACTGTTCTGAAAGGTCTAATAACTGGGCATTCGGTGATGTAGTGTGGGAGATCGTGCCACAGTTCCTGCTCACAGAGTTTGTACCTGGAGTGCTCAGGATTGGGAGATCCGTCATCTGCAGCCACCTGCCACAGGTAACGGTAACCCAACCTGATCCTTGCAACCACTGTGTCGCACAGTCTGGTGAACGTTTTGTGCTGCCCATAAACATAGGTTTCAGATCTGAACAAATCATAGCTTTTTATACTAGTGCTTTCAGGTCGTTGGGAGTCAGTAAGTTTTTTCCTATCAGATCTGAGTGTTTGGACCAATACAGTTTTGACAGCAGAGATGGGGATACCTAGATCTAATTCAACTTCATCTCTGTTACACGCTAATTTGGCTGCCTTGTCTGTCTCATTATGATGGGTTATATTTATGTGTTAAGGTATCCATACAAAGGAGATTCCACGCTCTTAGCAGCTCCATCCCGTACTCTACGGTGCGGTCATGACAAGTTTCACTATACGTCACACTATCCAGTTGGCCCAATAGTTAAGAGTGGCGTTCTTTCGACGTTGAATCAACGCCATCAACGTTAATTCAACTTAGATTTTTTGGCATTCATTTAACGTTGAATTTGCGCTGCTTTTTGCACATTATACCCATTGGGTATATTCCACGATCAATGTTACAAGCTGATTGCTCTCCCATGTCTGTCTGCAGCAATGCAGGAGCCATAGTTCACAATATATTACTTGTATATATTACTTGTAAATACAAAATAATAC